>NW_026293339.1:0-45229 GCF_026419915.1 Harpia harpyja
CTGGGGGAGGACTGGGGGGGGTAACTGGAGGGGACTGGGAGAGACTGGAGGGGACTGGGGTGGACTGGGAGGGATTGGGATGGACTGGGAGGGGCACCGGGGGGGACTGGGAGAGACTAGAGGGGACTGGGATGGACTGGGAAGGATTGCGGGTAACCGGGGGATAATTGGGAGGGACTGGGATTGACTGGGAGGGACTGGGGTGGGACTGGAGGGGAGTGGGTTGTACTGGGAGGGACTGGGGGTAACTGGAGAGGACTGGGTTGTAGTGGGAAGGACTGGGATTGACTGGGATGGGACTGGAGGAGACTGGGATTCACTGGGATGGACTGGAGGGGACTGGGATTGACTGGGGGGGACTGGGATGGGACTGGGTTGTACTGGGAGGGACTGGGATATACTGGGGGACTGGGGTGGGACTGGAGGGGACTGGGTTGTAGTGGGACGGACTGGGGGTAACTGGAGAGGACTGGGTTGTACTGGGAGGGACTGGGATTGACTGGGGAGGGACTGGGATATACTGGGGGGACTGGGGTGGGACTGGAGGGGGCTGGGGTGTACTGGGAGGGACTGAGAGGTAACTGGGGGTAACTGGAGAGGACTGGGGATAACTGGGAGGGACTGGAATGTACTGAGATTGACTGGGGAGGGACTGGGATATACTGGGGGAGTGGGAGGAGCACTGGGATGGGACTGGAGGGCACTGGGATGGGACTGGAGGGCACTGGGATGGGACTGGAGGGCACTGGGGGTAACTGGGAGGGACTGGGATGTACTGGGATTGATTGGAGCAGGACTGGGAGAGACTGGGAGGGGCCCAGGGATGGGACTGGAGGGAACTGGGATGGGACTGGAGGGCACTGGGGGTAACTGGGAGGGACTGGGATTGACTGGGGAGGCACTGGGATGGACTGGGATGTACTGGGAGGGGTACTGGGAGAGGCTGGGATGTACTGGGAGGGTCACTGGGAGAGACTGGGGGGACTGGGATGGATTGAGAAGCACTGTGGGTAACTGGGAGATAACTGGAGGTAGCTGGGAGGGACTGGGATGTACTGGGAAGGGACCAGAGGGGACTGGAATGTACTGGCATTGACTGGGGAGGCACTGGGGGCTAACTGGGAGGAACAGGGGCTAACTGGGAGGGACTGGGAAGTTAGAGGAAACTGGGATGGGACTGGGCGCTTACTGGGAAGGAGTAAGAGGTAGCTGGGAAAAAGGAAGCCATACTGGGAGGCAACTGGGATGGACTGGGGAGCAACTGGGATGACTTAGGGGGTGACTGGGAGGGACACGGAGGGCGGTCGGGCCAAACTGGGAACACTGGGAGCCTGGGGGTGGGGGGGGCTGTTACTGGGCGAGAACTGGGAGCCTCCTGCAGCCGTCCCAGTCTGCCCCAGTGCTCCCAGTACTCCCAGTTTGACAGCGGCTCCCGGCAGGTTTCAGCCCCCGGGGGGGGCGCGGCTGGCCGCGGCGGCTTCCGGGGGGGACGAGGTGAGTCTGTCCCCTCCCAGTGCTCCCAGTAAGGCCAGTCCCGCCTGTACTGGGAGCCCCAGTTCCCCCTCCCCTCTTCCAGCCTGCCCAGTTTCCCCTGTGCCTCTCCGACAAGCCCAGTTCCCCTCCCAGTATGCCCAGTTCCCTCTCCCAGCATGACTAGTTACTCCCAGTTTCCCCCCTAGGATGCCCAGTTCCCCCCCCAGTCCCCCCAGTATGCCCAGTCCCCACCAAGTTCCCTCCCAGTATGCCCAGTTCTTCCCCGATTACCCCCAAGCTCCCTCCCAGTATGCCCAGTTCCCCCCAATTATCCCCAGTTCCCCTCCCAGTATGCTCGGTTTCGTTTCCAGTTCTCTTTCTAGTATGCCCAGTTCCCTCTTCAGTGCTCCCAGTATGCCCAGTTCCCCCCATTACCCCCTAGTTCCCCTCCCAGTATGCCCAGTTCCCTCTCCCAGCATGACTGGTTACTCCCAGTTTCCCCCCTAGGACGCCCAGTTCCCCCCCCAGTCCCCCCAGTATGCCCAGTCCCCACCAAGTTCCCTCCCAGTATGCCCAGTTCTTCCCCGATTACCCCCAAGCTCCCTCCCAGTATGCCCAGTTCCCCCCAATTATCCCCAGTTCCCCTCCCAGTATGCTCGGTTTCGTTTCCAGTTCTCTTTCTAGTATGCCCAGTTCCCTCTTCAGTGCTCCCAGTATGCCCAGTTCCCCTCCCAGTATGCTCAGCTCCCTTGCAATTACCCCCCAGTCCCCCTCCAATCTGCCCAGTTCCCTCTCCAGTGCCCCCAGTATGCCCAGTTCCCCCCCATTACCCCCTAGTTCCCCTCCCAGTATGCCCAGTTCCCTCTCCCAGCATGACTGGTTACTCCCAGTTTCCCCCCTAGTCCCCCCAGTATGCCCAGTCCCCACCAAGTTCCCTCCCAGTATGCCCAGTTCTTCCCCGATTACCCCCAAGCTCCCTCCCAGTTCCCCCCAATTCCCCCCAGTTTCTCTCCCAGTATGCTCGGATTCCTCTCCAGTTCACTTTGTAGTATGCCCAGTTCCCTTTTCAGTGCCCCCAGTATGCCCAGTTCCCCTCCCAGTATGCCCAGCTCCCCTGCAATTACCCCCCAGTCCCCCTCCAATCTGCCCAGTTCCCCCTCCAGTGCCCCCAGTATGCCCAGTCCCCACCAAGTTCCCTCCCAGTATGCCCAGTTCTTCCCCGATTACCCCCAAGCTCCCTCCCAGTTCCCCCCAATTCCCCCCAGTTTCTCTCCCAGTATGCTCGGATTCCTCTCCAGTTCACTTTGTAGTATGCCCAGTTCCCTTTTCAGTGCCCCAGTATGCCCAGTTCCCCTCCCAGTATGCCCAGCTCCCCTGCAATTACCCCCCAGTCCCCCTCCAATCTGCCCAGTTCCCCCTCCAGTGCCCCCAGTATGCCCAGTTCCCCCCCATTAACCCCTAGTTCCCCTCCCAGTATGTCCAGTTCCCTCTCCCAGCATGACTAGTTACTCCCAGTTCCCCCCCCAGTCCCCCCAGTATGCCCAGTCCCCACCAAGTTCCCTCCCAGTATGCCCAGTTCTTCCCCGATTACCCCCAAGCTCCCTCCCAGTATGCCCAGTTCCCCCAATTCCCCCCAGTTTCTCTCCCAGTATGCTCGGTTTCCTCTCCAGTTCTCTTTCTAGTATGCCCAGTTCCTTCTTCAGTGCTCCCAGTATGCCCAGTTCCCCCCCATTACCCCCTAGTTCCCCTCCCAGTATGCCCAGTTCCCCTCCCAGTATGCCCAGCTCCCTTGCAATTACCCCCCAGTCCTTCTCCAATCTGCCCAGTTCCCTCTTCAGTGCCCCCAGTATGCCCAGTCCCCACCAAGTTCCCTCCCAGTATGCCCAGTTCTTCCCCAATTACCCCCAGCTCCCTCCCAGTATGCCCAGTTCCCCGCAGTCTTTCTTCTAGTATGTCCAGTTCTCTCCGGTACGCCCAGTTCTCCCCAATTACACCCAGTTTCTATCCCAGTATGCCTAGTTTCCCCTCCAGTTCTCCCCCTTCTAGTATGCCCAGTTACCTCCCAATTAACCCCCAGACTCCCTCCCAGTATGCCCAGTTTCCTCTCCAGTTCCCCCCCCCGTATGCCTAGCTCCCCCCCTAATTACCCTCCAGTCCCCCTCCCAGTATGCCCAGTTCCCTCTCCAGTGCCCCCCATATACCCAGTCCCCCCACCAGTATACCCCGTTCCCCCCCAGTTCCTCTCCCCATATGCCCTGTATGTGCTATTCTCTTCCCAGTATGCCCAGTTTCCCCCCAATTAGCCCCCAATTCCTCTCCCAGTATGTCCAGTTTCCTCTCCAGTTCCCCCGTGAGTATGCTCACTTCCCTACCATTACCACCGAGTCCCCCTTCCAGTATGCCCAGTTCCCTCTCCAGTGCCCCCAGTTCCCCCCACAGTGTGGCCAGTTCCCCCCAATTACCCCCAGTATGCCCAGTTCCCCCCCCAGTATGCCCAGTTCCCCCTAATTACCCTCCAGTTTTCTTTCCCAGTATGCCCAGTTCCTTTTCCAGTGCCCCCAGTATACCCAGTCCCCTCACCACTATGCCCAGTTCCCCCCAATTAACCCCAGATCCCCTCCCAGTATGCCCAATTTTCTCTCCAGCTCCCCGCAAGTATGCCCATTTCACCCCCATTACCCCCCAGTTCCTCTCCCAGTACGCCCAGTTCTCCCCCAGTCCTCCTTCCAGTACGCCCAGTTCCCCCCAATTACCCCCAGTCCCTCTCCCAGTATGCCCAGTTCCCCCTAGTCCCCATCCCAGCCTACCCAGCTCCCCCCAATTACCCCCAGTTCCCCCTCCAGTGCCCCCAGTTGCCCCCCAGTCCCCCCCAGCATACCCAGTTCCCCCCCGAGTCCCATCCCCCGCCCCCCCCCAGCATTCCCAGTCCCCCCCAGTAAGCCCAGTTCCCTTCTCCCCACAGGTGGAGGTTTCCAGCCCCGGGGGGGGCCCCCGCGGGGGCGGTTTTGGGGGGGCGGGGGCGGGGCGGACCCCCCCGCGGGGGCCGGGGGGGGCGGGGGGGCCGCGGCGGCTTCAAGGGGGGCAAGAAGGTGACGGTGGAGCCCCATCGGCACGAAGGTACTTGGGGGGCAGGTTGGGGGGGTTTGGGGGGCAGTTGGGGGGTCTGTGGGGCAGTTGGGGGTCTGTGGGGCAGGTTTGGGGGGTCTGTGGGGCAGTTGGGGGTCTATGGGGCAGGTTTGGGGGGGTCTGGGGGGCAGGTTTGGGGGTCTATGGGGCAGGTTTGGGGGGTCTGGGGGGCAGGTTTGGGGGTCTATGGGGCAGGTTTGGGGGGTCTGGGGGGCAGTTGAGGGGGAGTGGGGCAGGTTTGGGGGGTCTATGGGGCAGGTTTTTGGGGGTCTATGGGGTGGTCTGGGGGGTTTGGGGGGCAGGTTTGGGGGGTTTGTGGGGCAGCTGGGCTCTGGGGCAGGTTTGGGGGGTCTATGGGGCAGTTGGGGGGGTTTGGGGCAGTTGGGAGGGAGTGGGGCAGGTCTGGGGGGCAGGTCTGGGGGGCAGTTGGGGGGGAGTGGGGCAGGTTTGGGGGGTCTCTGGGGCAGTTGGGGGGTCTATGGGGCAGGTTTTTGAGGGTCTATGGGGTGGTCTGGGGGGTCTGTGGGGCAGGTTTGGGGGGTTTGTGGGGCAGCTGGGCTCTGGGGCAGGTTTGGGGGGTCTATGGGGCAGGTTTGGGGGGATTTGTGGGGCAGTTGGGGTCTATGGGGCAGGTTTTGGGGGCTCTATGGGGCAGTTGGTGGTCTGGGGGGCAGGTTTGGGGGGTCTGTGGGGCAGTTGAGGATCTATGGGGCAGGTTTGGGGGGCCTGTGGGGCAGTTGTGGGTCTGTGGGGCAGGTTTGGGGGGCTCTATGGGGCAGGTTTGGGGGGTCTGTGGGGCAGTTGGGGGGCATGGGGCAGGTTTGGGGGGGCTCTGGGGCAGTTGTGGGTCTGTGGGGCAGGTTCGGGGGGGTCTGTGGGGCAGGTTGGGGATCTGGGGGGCAGTTGGGGGGGTCTGTGGGGCAGTTGGGGGGGTCTGTGGGGCAGTTGGGGTCTATGGGGCAGGGTTGGGGGGCAGTTGGGGGGGGTGTGGGGCAGTTGGGGGTCCCTGACGCCCCCCCGCCCCCCCCAGGGGTGTTCATCTGCCGGGGGAAGGAGGACGCGCTGGTCACCCGCAACCTGGTCCCGGGGGAGTCGGTGTACGGGGAGAAGAGGATCTCCGTGGAGGTACTGGGAGGGACTGGGAGCGACTGGGAGGGACTGGGAGGGGGGGAGGGAAAAGGGGGAGGGGACTGGGGGTGACTGGGAGGGGACACGAGGCGCTGGGGGCGATCGGGAGGGGACTGGGGCGACTGGGAGAGGTGGAGTAGACCGTCAGGATCTTCTCGGAGTCCATACTGGGAGCACTGGGATATCAGCAGGACCTTTGTTATTTTCGTACTGGGAGCACTGGGAGGTGTTACTGGGAGCGTGTGGGCGTCCGTGGGGTGTCACAGCCGGTGGGTGACACGTTTGCTGGTGTCCTTGTCCCCATGATGGTGACACCAAGGTTGAGGACATCACCAGAACCTTCTCCGACTCCATACTGGGAGCACTGGGATATCAGCAGGACCTTTGTAATTTTCATACTGGGAGCACTGGGAGGTGTCACTGGGAGAGTGTGGGTGTCCGTGGGGGTGTCACAGCCGGTGGGTGACACGTCTGCTGGTGTCCTTGTCCCCATGATGGTGACACCAAGGTTGAAGGTGTCACCAGAACCTTTTCGGACTCCATACTGGGAGCACTGGGACGTCACCAGAACCTTCCTACCCTCCCTACTGGGAGCACTGGGAAGTATCACTGGGAGGGTGTGGGTGTCCACGGGGTGTCACAGCCAGTTGGTGACGTGTCCTCTGGTGTCCTTGTCCCCATGATGGTGACACCAAGGTTGAGGACATCACCAGAACCTTCTCCGACTCCATACTGGGAGCACTGGGATATCAGCAGGACCTTTGTAATTTTGATACTGGGAGCACTGGGAGGTGTCACTGGGAGAGTGTGGGTGTCCGTGGGGTGTCACAGCCAGTGGGTGACACGTCCCTCTGGTGTCCTTGTCCCCATGATGGTGACACCAAGGTTGAGGACATCACCAGAACCTTCTCCGACTCCATACTGGGAGCACTGGGATATCAGCAGGACCTTTGTAATTTTCATACTGGGAGCACTGGGAGGTGTCACTGGGAGGGTGTGGGTGTCCGTGGGGTGTCACAGCCGGTGGGTGACACGTTTGCTGGTGTCCTTGTCCCCATGATGGTGACACCAAGGTTGAGGACATCACCAGAACCTTCTCCGACTCCATACTGGGAGCACTGGGATATCAGCAGGACCTTTGTAATTTTCATACTGGGAGCACTGGGAGGTGTCACTGGGAGAGTGTGGGTGTCCGTGGGGTGTCACAGCCGGTGGGTGACACGTCTGCTGGTGTCCTTGTCCCCACGATGGTGACACCAAGGTTGAAGGCATCACCGGGAGCTTCCCCGAGTCCACACCGGGTGTACTGGGCGGTGGCACTGGTGGCACTGGGAGGCTGTGGGTGGCCCATCTCACCGATGTCCTTGTCCCCAGGACGGTGACACCAAGGTGGAATACCGCGCCTGGAACCCCTTCCGCTCCAAGTTGGCGGCCGCCATCTTGGGTGGCATCGACCAGATCCACATCCGCCCGGGGACGAAGGTCCTTTACCTCGGCGCCGCCTCGGGGACGACCGTGTCCCACGTCTCCGACATCGTGGGACCCGTAAGGACATCGGGAGGAGGGGACGTTGTCCCCACGGGTGGTGGCTCCATGTCCCTGGAGATGTTCTCCACCTTGGGGACACCAGGGATGTCCCTGTGGGTGGTGGCTCCTCATCCATGAAGGTGTTCTCCACCTTGGGGACACCAGAGATGTCCCCATGGGTGGTGGCTCCATGTCCCTGGAGATGTTCTCCATCTTGGGGACACCAGGGATGTCCCCGTGGGTGGTGGCTCCATGTCCCTGGAGATGTTCTCCACCTTGGGGACACCACAGATGTCCCCACGGGTGGTGGCTCCATGTCGCTGGAGATGTTCTCCACCTTGGGGACACCAGAGATGTCCCCGTGGGTGGTGGCTCCATGTCCCTGGAGGTGTTGTCCACCTTGGGGACACCAGGAATGTCCCCGTGGGTGGTGGCTCCATGTCCCTGGAGATGTTCTCCACCTTGGGGACACCAGGGATGTCCCCACGGGTGGTGGCACCACGTCCCCAGAGGTGTCCCCCACCTCGGGGTCCCCCCCCGGCGGGTGAGGTGACCTCCCTGTCCCCGTCCCCAGGAGGGTTTGGTTTATGCCGTGGAATTCTCGCATCGTTCGGGCCGTGACCTCATCAACGTCGCCAAAAAACGCACCAACGTCATCCCCGTCATCGAGGACGCCCGGCACCCCCACAAGTATCGCATGCTCATCGGTGAGACGGGGGGGTCCCGAGGGTGGGTTTTGGGGTGCTCGAGAAGAATTTGGGGTGCTCGGGGTGGTCTAGAAGGAGATTTTGGGGTGCTCAGGGTGGTTTTGGGGTGTGGGAGAAGGTCTGGAGGCACCTTGAGGTATCTAAAAGAGGTTTTTGGGGTGCTCTTGGGTGTTTTGGGGTGCTGTGTGGGGTCTCGAGGTGGTTTTGGGGTGCTAGAGAAGAATTTGGGGTGCTCGGGGTGGTCTAGGAGAAGATTTTGGGGTGCTTAGGGTGGTTTGGAGGTTAGGGAGAAGGTCTAGAGGCACATTGAGGTATCTCAAGGAGGTTTTTGGGGTGCTGTTGGGTGTTTTGGGGTGCTGTGTTGTGTCTTGAGGTGGTTTTGGGGTGCTAGGGAAGAATTTGGGGTGCTCAGGGTGGTCTAGGAGAAGATTTTGGGGTGCTCAGGGTGGTTTTGGGGTGTGGGAGAAGGTCTGGAGGCACCTCGAGGTATCTCAAAGAGGTTTTTGGGTGCTCTTGGGTGCTGTGTTGGGTTTTGGGGTGCTGTGTTGGGTCTTAAGGTGGTTTTGGGGTGCTCAGGGTGGTCTAGGAGGAGATTTTGGGGTGCTCAGGGTGGTTTTGGTGTTGGGGACAAGATCTGGAGGCACCTTGAGGTTTCTCAAAGAGGTTTTTGGGGTGCTCTTGGGTGCTGTGTTGGGCTTTGGGGTGCTGTGTTGGGTCTTGTGGTGGTTTTGGGGTGCTCGGGAAGAATTTGGGGTGCTCAGGGTGGTCTAGGAGAAGATTTTGGGGTGCTCAGGGTGGTTTGGATGTTGGAGAGAAGGTCTGGAGGCACCTCAGAGTATCTCAAGGAGGTTTCTGGGGTGCTTTGGGGTGTTTTGGGGTGCTGTGTTGTGTCTTGAGGTGGTTTTGGGGTGCTAGGGAAGAATTTGGGGTGCTCAGGGTGGTCTAGGAGAAGATTTTGGGGTGCTTAGGGTGGTTTGGATGTTGGGGAGAAGGTCTGGAGGCACCTCAAAGTATCTCAAAGAGGTTTTTGGGGTGCTCTTGGGTGTTTTGGGGTGCTGTGTTGGGTCTTGAGGTGGTTTTGGGGTTCTAGGGAAGAATTTGGGGTGCTCAGGGTGGTCTAGGAGAAGATTTTGGGGTGCTCAGGGTGGTTTTGGGGTGTGGGAGAAGGTCTGGAGGCACCTCAGTATCTCAAAGAGGTTTTTGGGGTGCTCTTGGGTGTTTTGGGGTGCTGTGTTGGGTTTTGGGGTGATTTTGGGGTGCTCGGGAAGAATTTGGGGTGCTCAGGGTGGTCTAGGAGAAGAATTTGGGGTGCTCAGGGTGGTCTATGAGAGATTTTGGGGTGCTCAGGGTGGTCTAGGAGAAAATTTTGGGGTGCTCACGGTGGTTTGGAGGTTAGGGAGAAGGTCTAGAGGCACATGGAGATATCTCAAGGAGGTTTTTGGGGTGCTCTTGGGTGTTTTGGGGTATTTTGGGGTGCTGTGTTGTGTCTTGAGGTGGTTTTGGGGTGCTAGGGAAGAATTTGGGGTGCTCAGGGTGGTCTAGGAGAAGATTTTGGGGTGCTCAGGGTGGTTTTGGGGTGTGGGAGAAGGTCTGGAGGCACCTCGAGGTATCTCAAAGAGGTTTTTGGGTGCTCTTGGGTGCTGTGTTGGGTTTTGGGGTGCTGTGTTGGGTCTTAAGGTGGTTTTGGGGTGCTCAGGGTGGTCTAGGAGGAGATTTTGGGGTGCTCAGGGTGGTTTTGGTGTTGGGGACAAGATCTGGAGGCACCTTGAGGTTTCTCAAAGAGGTTTTTGGGGTGCTCTTGGGTGCTGTGTTGGGCTTTGGGGTGCTGTGTTGGGTCTTGTGGTGGTTTTGGGGTGCTCGGGAAGAATTTGGGGTGCTCAGGGTGGTCTAGGAAAAGATTTTGGGGTGCTCAGGGTGGTTTGAATGTTGGAGAGAAGGTCTGGAGGCACCTCAGAGTATCTCAAGGAGGTTTCTGGGGTGCTTTGGGGTGTTTTGGGGTGCTGTGTTGTGTCTTGAGGTGGTTTTGGGGTGCTAGGGAAGAATTTGGGGTGCTCAGGGTGGTCTAGGAGAAGATTTTGGGGTGCTTAGGGTGGTTTGGATGTTGGGGAGAAGGTCTGGAGGCACCTCAAAGTATCTCAAAGAGGTTTTTGGGGTGCTCTTGGGTGTTTTGGGGTGCTGTGTTGGGTCTTGAGGTGGTTTTGGGGTGCTAGGGAAGAATTTGGGGTGCTCAGGGTGGTCTAGGAGAAGATTTTGGGGTGCTCAGGGTGGTTTTGGGGTGTGGGAGAAGGTCTGGAGGCACCTCAGTATCTCAAAGAGGTTTTTGGGGTGCTCTTGGGTGTTTTGGGGTGCTGTGTTGGGTTTTGGGGTGATTTTGGGGTGCTCGGGAAGAATTTGGGGTGCTCAGGGTGGTCTAGGAGAAGAATTTGGGGTGCTCAGGGTGGTCTATGAGAGATTTTGGGGTGCTCAGGGTGGTCTAGGAGAAAATTTTGGGGTGCTCACGGTGGTTTGGAGGTTAGGGAGAAGGTCTAGAGGCACATGGAGATATCTCAAGGAGGTTTTTGGGGTGCTCTTGGGTGTTTTGGGGTATTTTGGGGTGCTGTGTTGTGTCTTGAGGTGGTTTTGGGGTGCTAGGGAAGAATTTGGGGTGCTCAGGGTGGTCTAGGAGAAGATTTTGGGGTGCTCAGGGTGGTTTTGGGGTGTGGGAGAAGGTCTGGAGGCACCTTGACGTATCTAAAAGAGGTTTTTGGGGTGCTCTTGGGTGTTTTGGGGTGCTGTGTTGGGTCTTGAGGTGGTTTTGGGGTGCTAGGGAAGAATTTGGGGTGCTCAGGGTGGTCTAGGAGAAGATTTTGGGGTGCTCAGGGTGGTTTTGGGGTGTGGGAGAAGGTCTGGAGGCACCTTGACGTATCTAAAAGAGGTTTTTGGGGTGCTCTTGGGTGCTGTGTTGGTTTTTGGGGTGCCATGTCGGGTTTTGGGGTGCTCGAGAAGAATTTGGGGTGTCACGATGGTCCAGGAGAAGATTTTGGGGTGCTGGGTGGTGGAGGGTAGAATTTTGGGGGTTCCAGAGTCATCTGAGGTCACTTGAGAGAGGTTTTGGGGTGGCTGGGGACATTTTGGGGTGCCCCGGGGGTGGTCAGGGAGATTTTGGGGTGCCCTAAATTTTGGGGTGCCCTAAATTTTGGGGTGCCCCCCACCCCAGGCATGGTGGACGTGATCTTCGCGGACGTGGCGCAGCCGGACCAGACCCGCATCGTCGCCCTCAACGCCCACAACTTCCTGCGGAACGGCGGCCACTTCGTCATCTCCATCAAGGTAACGAGCCCCCCCCCACCAGTAGCCACCAGTAGCCACCAGTAGCCACCAGTAGGTGGTGCTGGGAACCAGTAAGGACCAGGAATGGGGCACTGGGAGCTGGTATGGAGCAGCAGTGGGGCGCTGGGGGGAGGTAAGGATGAGTAATGGGGCAGTGGGAACCGGCAAGGACCAATAAGGGGTTACTGGGAGCCAGTAAGGACCAGTAACGGAGCACTGGGAGCCAGTAAGGACCAGTAACGGGGCACCGGGAACGAGTAAGGACCAGTAACGGAGCACTGGGAACCAGTAAGGACCAGTAACAGAGCACTGGGAACGAGTAAGGACCAGTAACAGGGAACTGGGAACCAGTAAGGACCAGTAATGGGGCACCGAGAACCGGTAAGGACCTGTAATGGGGCACTGGGAACCAGTAACGGGGCACTGGGAACCGGTAAGGACCAGTAACAGTGCCCTGGGAACAAATAAGCACCAGTAACGGAGCACTGGGAACCAGTAAGGACCAGTAACGGGGCACTGGGAACCAGTGAGGACCAGTGACGGGGCACTGGGAACCAGTGAGGACCAGTGACGGGGCACTGGGAACCAGTGAGGACCAGCGACGGGGCACTGGGAACCAGTGAGGACCAGCGACGGGGCACTGGGAACCAGTGAGGACCAGTAACGGGGCACTGGGAACCAGTGAGGACCAGCGACGGGGCACTGGGAACCAGTGAGGACCAGCGACGGGGCACTGGGAACCAGTGAGGACCAGTAACGGGGCACTGGGAACCAGTGAGGACCAGTAACGGGGCACTGGGAACCGGTAACGGGGCACTGGGGGCCAGTAAGGACCAGTAACAGGGCACTGGGGACCAGTCAGGGCCCACTGTAAACCAGTTAAGGACCCATTGGCCCCTCCCCTCTCTCTCTGACCCCGCCCCCGGGTCGCTGATGGGCGGAGCTGTTGGCCCCTCCCCTATACCTCAGACTCCACCCCCCGCGGTGTTGGTGGGCGGCGCCAGTCAGCCCCTCCCCTTCTCTCCGCCCCCTCCCCTCCTCCCGGGGCGATGCTGTGCGGCCTCATTGGCCGCTGCCTGCCCCCGCCCCCGGTGGGCGTGGCCTGAGGCTCCTCCCCCCGACGCCTGGCTCCGCCCCCCCCGCAGGCGAACTGCATCGACTCGACGGCGGCGCCCGAGGCCGTCTTCGCCGGGGAGGTGAGGAAGATGACGGGCGAGCAGATGAAGCCGCAGGAGCAGCTGACGCTGGAGCCCTACGAGAGGGACCACGCCGTCGTCGTCGGGGTCTACAGGTGCGACTGGGAGGGACTGGGAGGGGACTGGGATGGACTGGGAGGGGACTGGGATGGACTGGGAGGGGACTGGGATGGACTGGGAGGGGAGAGGAGGGACTGGGAGGGGTTAGGAAAGGACTGGGAGGGGACTGGGGTTGACTGGGATGGATTGGGATGGACTGGGAGGGGTTAGGAAGGGACTGGGATGGACTGGGAGGGGACTGGGAGAGGAGAGGAGGGAGTGGGAGGGGTTAGGAAGGGACTGGGAGGGGACTGGGGTGGACTGGGATGGATTGGGATGGACTGGGAGGGGTTAGGAAGGGACTGGGATGGACTGGGAGGGGACTGGGATGGACTGGGAGGGGAGAGGAGGGAGTGGGAGGGGACTGGGAGGGGTTAGGAAGGGACTGGGAGGGGACTGGGGTGGATTGGGATGGACTGGGAGGGGTTAGGAAGGGACTGGGATGGACTGGGAGGGGACTGGGATGGACTGGGAGGGGAGAGGAGGGAGTGGGAGGGGACTGGGAGGGGTTAGGAAGGGACTGGGAGGGGACTGGGGTGGATTGGGATGGACTGGGAGGGGTTAGGAAGGGACTGGGATGGACTGGGAGGGGACTGGGATGGACTGGGAGGGGAGAGGAGGGAGTGGGAGGGGACTGGGAGGGGTTAGGAAGGGACTGGGAGGAGACTGGCATGGACTGGGATGGATTGGGATGGACTGGGAGGGGTTAGGAAGGGACTGGGAGGGCGTGGGAGGGGACTGGGATGGACTGGGAGGGGGTAGGAGGGAGTGGGAGGGGACTGGGGTGGACTGGGAGGGGAGAGGAGGGAGTGGGAGGGGACTGGGAGGGGTTAGGAAGGGACTGGGAGGGGACTGGGGTTGACTGGGATGGATTGGGATGGACTGGGAGGGGTTAGGAAGGGACTGGGATGGACTGGGAGGGGACTGGGATGGACTGGGAGGGGGTAGGAGGGAGTGGGAGGAGACTGGGAGGGGTTAGGAAGGGACTGGGAGGGGACTGGCGTGGAGTGGGATGGGTTAGGAAGGGACTGGGAGGGCGTGGGAGGGGACTGGGATGGACTGGGAGGGGGTAGGAGGGAGTGGGAGGGGACTGGGAGGGGTTAGGAAGGGACTGGGAGGGGACTGGCGTGGAGTGGGATGGATTGGGATAGACTGGGAGGGGTTAGGAAGGGACTGGGAGGGCGTGGGAGGGGACTGGGATGGACTGGGGGGGTAGGAGGGAGTGGGAGGGGACTGGGAGGGGTTAGGAAGGGACTGGGAGGGGACTGGGGTGGATTGGGATGGACTGGGAGGGGTTAGGAAGGGACTGGGATGGACTGGGAGGGGACTGGGATGGACTGGGAGGGGAGAGGAGGGAGTGGGAGGGGACTGGGAGAGGGTAGGAAGGGACTGGGAGAGGATAGAAAGGGGTGGGAGGGGACTGGGACAGACTGGGAGGAGACTGGAATGGACTGGGAGGTGGTAGGAAGGGACTGGGAGGGGACGGACTGGGATATACTGGGAGGGGACTGGGATAGACTGGGAGGAACCACACTGGGGAGGGTGTGGGGAGGCTCTGGAGGTGGCACTGGGATGAACTGGGAGGGACTGGTCTATACTGGAGGAGGTCACATGACCCACATGCCCCTCCCCTCTCTATCCCCAGGCCCCCCCCCAAGCAGAAGTGACGTTTCTCCACCCCCCCCCGGGGGGGGCCCGATCCTGGGGGGGGGGGGCACTTGCTGCCCCTCCCCCCCCTCGGTTTTGGGGTGAATTTGGGTGGTTTTGGGTTTTTTTGGGGGGGGGAGGGAGTAGAAATGGGGTTTTATTAAAATTCAGGGGAAAAAATTGGCTCGTGGCTGGGGGGGGCAAATGGGGGGGTAATTAAGTGCTGGGGGGGTAATTAGGCCCTGGGGGGGGGTAATTAGGCACTGAGGGGGGGTAATTAAGTGCTGGGGGGTAATTAAGTGCTGGGGGGGTAATTAGCCACTGGGGGGGTAATTAGGCACTGAGGGGGGGTAATTAGGCACTGAGGGGGGGTAATTAAGTGCTGTGGGGTAATTAAGTGCTGGGGGGGTAATTAGGCCCTGGGGGGGTAATTAGGCACTGAGGGGGTAATTAGGCACTGAGGGGGTAATTAGGCACTGAGGGGGGGTAATTAAGTGCTGGGGGGGTAATTAGGCCCTGGGGGGGGTAATTAGCCACTGAGGGGGGGTAATTAGGCCCTGTGGGGGGGTAATTAGGCACTGGGGGGGTAATTAAGTGCTGGGGGGGTAATTAGCCACTGGGGGGGGTAATTAGCCACTGGGGGGGGTAATTAGGCCCTGTGGGGGGGTAATTAGGCACTGAGGGGGTAATTAGGCACTGAGGGGGGTAATTAAGTGCTGGGGGGTAATTAGGCCCTGAGGGGGGGTAATTAGGCCCTGTGGGGGGGGTAATTAAGTGCTGGGGGGGTAATTAATTGCTGGGGGGGTAATTAGGCCTCGAGGGGGGTAATTAGGCCTGGGGGGGGGATCAAGTGCCCGGGGGGGGGTAATTAGGTCCTGAGGGGTGTAATTAAGTGCTGGGGGGGTAATTAGGCTCTGAGGGGGGGTAATTAGGCCCTGGGGGGGGTAATTAAGTGCTGGGGGGGTAATTAGGCTCTGAGGGGGGGAATTAGGCCCCGAGGGGGGGTAATTAGGCCCTAAAGGGGGGTAATTAGGTCCTGGGGTGGTAATTAGTCCCAGGGGGGTTAATTAAGTGCTGGGGGGTGGATTGGGGGGGTAATTACCCCAGGGGGAGCAAATTGGGGGGTAATTAGCCCCTGGAGGGGAGTAATTGAGTGGGGGGGGGCAAATTGGGGGGGTAATTTAATAGTTGGGGGGTAATTAATCCCCGGGGGGGGAATTAAGGGGATGATTAATTGCTGGGGGGATAATTGATTTGTGAGGGAAGGGGAAATGCGGGGTAATTAGCTCCTGGGGGGCAAATTGGGGGGGTAATTAATAATTGGGGGGTAATTAATTGCTGGGGGGGCTAACTAGCTCCCTGGGGGGGCAAATTGAGGTCTAATTAATCCCGGAGGGGGGTAATTATGCCCGGGGGGTGGGAAAATGGAGGGGTAATTAATATTCAGAGAGTAATTAATCCCCAGGGGGGCAAATTGGGGGGGTGGCTAATTAATCCCCAGGGGGGGTAATTATGCCCGGGGGGGGGCTAGTTAGAGGGGTAATTAATATTCAGGGGAGTGATTATTCTGCAGGGGGGGCTAGTTAGGCCCTGGGGGGGGCTAGTTAAAAGATTAATTAATATTCAGGGAGGTAATTAACCTGCAGGGGGGCTAATTAGGCCCTGGGGGGGCAAAGTGGGGAGTAATTAATATTTGGGGGTAATTAATCCACGGGGGGGGGGGGCTAATTAAGCCCTGGGGTGGGCAAAGTGGGGGGTAATTAATATTCAGAGGGGTAATTAATTTGCGGGGGGGGCTAGTTAGAGGGGTAATTAATCCCCGGGGGGGCTAATTAGGCCCTGGGGGGGGCAAAGTGGGGGGTAATTAATATTCAGAGGGGTAATTAATCTGGAGGGGGGGCTAGTTAGAGGGGTCATTAATCCCCGGGGGGGCTAATTAGGCCCTGGGGGGGGCAAAGTGGGGGGTAATTAATATTCAGAGAGGTAATTAATCTGCAGGGGGCGCTAATTAGGCCCTGGGGTGGCAAATTGGGGGAATAATTAATATTCGGGGGGGGGTAATTAGCCCCGGCGGGGGGGGAATTAGTCCCTGGCGGGGTAGATGGGGCGGGGGGGGCGTGGTTCCTTTAAGCCACACCCCTCGTCGGGGCGTGTCCCTCCAGCGAGGCCCCGCCCCCTCCCGCGGCGGGGCGGGACCGCGGCGCCGACGTCGCCCGCAGCGGGGCGGGGAGAAAGGGCGAGCAACGCGCATGCGCCGCAGCGGCAGGGCGGGCTCCTCCCAGCCAGCCCCTCCCCTTTCCCCCCCTCCCCTCAGCTTTACCGAGCCCTCATTGGACGACGCCCCCGGGTCTTCGGCTCCTCCATTGGGCGAAACCCCCAGGGCGGGGCGGGCAGGCGCCTGCGCAGTCAGGCGGTAACGCGGGGGGTTTGTTGTGGCCGCCATTTTCCGTGGGCATTACTGGGAAATCCCGGGGCCGCCGGTCGCCGGTTCCCGGATTTCGGTCGCTTCCTCCGGTTTTTTCCCCCCCTTTTCCTCACCCACCTCCAGAGACGCCGCCCCGAGGTGAGATTTGGGGGGTTTCGGGGTTTTTTTTTAAGCGCAGGGGTGGGGATTTTTGATTTTTGGGGGGGGGGGGGGGGCGGGGAGGGCGGTGAGGGACCGGTAACGGGCCCCGCCCCCAGCCCCGGGAGCGGGGGGCGGGGCTTGGGCCCGTTACCGGCGCTGACGGTTTTCCCGGTAACTGGTGGCGGGACCAGTATGGCTCTCCCGGTCCCAGTATGGCCCTCCCGGGACCGGTATGGCTGTCCCGGTCCCAGTATGACTCTCCCGGCACCAGTAAGGGCCCTCCCGGGACGAGTATGACCCTCCCGGTACCAGTATGGCTGTCCCAGTCCC
Source organism: Harpia harpyja (assembly GCF_026419915.1). NCBI lineage: Eukaryota > Metazoa > Chordata > Aves > Accipitriformes > Accipitridae > Harpia > Harpia harpyja. Next base: position 17,109 of record NW_026293339.1, read on the forward strand.
AGTATGGGTCCCCTAGTCCCAGTATAACCCTCCTGGGACCAGTATGGCTCTCCCAGTCCCAGTATGGATCCCCTAGTCCCAGTATAACCCTCCTGGGACCAGTATGGCTCTCCCAGTCCCAGTATGGCCCTCCCGGGACCAGTGTGACCCTCCCAATCCCAGTGTGACGCTCCCGGGACCAGTATGGCTGTCCCAGTCCGAGTATGGATCTCCTAGTCCCAGTATAACCCTCCTGGGACCAGTATGGCTCTCCCAGTCCCAGTATGGATCCCCTAGTCCCAGTATAACCCTCCTGGGACCAGTATGGCTCTCCCAGTCCCAGTATGGATCCCCTAGTCCCAGTATAACCCTCCTGGGACCAGTATGGCTCTCCCAGTCCCAGTATGGATCCCCTAGTCCCAGTATAACCCTCCTGGGACCAGTATGGCTCTCCCAGTCCCAGTATGGATCCCCTAGTCCCAGTATAACCCTCCTGGGACCAGTATGGCTCTCCCAGTCCCAGTATGGATCCCCTAGTCCCAGTATAACCCTCCTGGGACCAGTATGGCTCTCCCAGTCCCAGTATGGCCCTCCCGGGACCAGTGTGACCCTCCCAGTCCCAGTGTGACCCTCCCGGGACCAGTATGGCTCTCCCAGTCCGAGTATGGATCTCCTAGTCCCAGTATAACCCTCCTGGGACCAGTATGGCTCTCCCAGTCCCAGTATGGATCCCCTAGTCCCAGTATAACCTTCCTGGGACCAGTATGGCTCTCCCAGTCCCAGTATGGCCCTCCCGGGACCGGTATGGCTGTCCCGGTCCCAGTATGACTCTCCCGGCACCAGTAAGGGCCCTCCCAGTCCCAGTAAGGGCCCTCCCGGGACCAGTATGACCCTCCCGGCACCAGTATGGCTGTCCCAGTCCCAGTATGGATCCCCTAGTCCCAGTATAACCCTCCTGGGACCAGTATGGCTCTCCCAGTCCCAGTATGGATCCCCTAGTCCCAGTATAACCCTCCTGGGACCAGTATGGCTCTCCCGGTCCCAGTATGACTCTCCCGGCACCAGTAAGGGCCCTCCCAGGACCAGTGTGACCCTCCCAGTCCCAGTATGACCCTCCCGGCACCAGTAAGGCTGTCCCAGTCCCAGTATGGATCCCCTAGTCCCAGTATAACTCTCCTGGGACCGGTATGGCCCTCCCGGCACCAGAAAGAGCCCTCCCGGCACCAGTATGGCTGTCCCAGTCCCAGTATGGCCCTCCCGGGACCAGTGTGACCCTCCCAATCCCAGTATGACCCTCCCGGGACCAGTATGGCTGTCCCAGTCCCAGTATGGATAGCCTAGTCCCAGTATAACCCTCCTGGGACCAGTATGGCCCTCCCGGCACCAGTAAGAGCCCTCCCAGTCCCAGTATGGCCCTCCCGGGACCAGTATGACCCTCCCGGGACGAGTATGGCTCTCCCAGTCCCAGTATGGATCCCCTAGTCCCGGTATAACCCTCCCGGCACCAGTATGGCTGTCCCAGTCCCAGTATGGCCCTCCCGGGACCAGTGTGACCCTCCCGGCACCAGTATGGCTGTCCCAGTCCCAGTATGGCCCTCCCAGGACTGGTATGGCTCTCCCAGTCCCAGTATGGATCCCCTAGTCCCAGTATAACTCTCCTGGGACCAGTAAGGCCCTCCCGGCACCAGTATGGCTGTCCCAGTCCCAGTATGGCCCTCCCAGCAGCAGTGTGACCCTCCCAGTCCCAGTATGGCCCTCCCGGCACCAGTATGGCTGTCTCAGTTCCAGTATGGATTCCCTAGTCCCAGTATAACGCTCCCGGGACCAGTATGGCTCTCCCAGTCCCGGTATGGAGCCCCTAGTCCCAGTATAACCTTCCCTGGACGTATATGATTCTCCCAGTCCCAGTATGGCTGTCCCAGTCCCAGTGTGACCCTCCCAGGACCAATAAGACCCTCCCAGTCCCAGTATGACTCTCCTGTGACCAGTGTGGCTCTCCCGGGGCCAGTATGGATCCCCCAGTCCCAGTATGGGTCCCCTAGTCCCAGTATGACCCTCCTGTGACCAGTATGGATCCCCTAGTTCCAGTATGACCCTCCCGGTTCCAGCGTGACCCTCGTGGGACCAGTATGGATCCCCCAGTCCCAGTATGACCCTCCTGGTCCCAGTATGACCCTCCCGGGACCAGTAAGGCCCTCCTGGTTCCAGTATGACCCTCCCGGTTCCAGTGTGACCCTCGTGGGACCAGTATGGATCTCCCGGGACCAGTAAGGCCCTCCTGGTTCCAGTATGACTTTTTTGGGACCAGTAAAAGTCTCTCACTTCTAGTATGGATGCCCCAGTGCCAGTATGACCCTTTCAATTCCAGTATGACCCTCCCAGTCCCAGTATGAGTCCCCCAGTCCCCATACAACCCTCCTGGATTCCCCGGTCTTCCCAGTATGTGTATGACCCTCCCAGTACCAGAATGGACCCCCCAGAACCAGTATGATCCTCCTGGTACCAGTATAGATTTTTCAGTCCCAGTATGACTCTCCTGGATCCCCTAGTCTTCCCAGTCCCAGTATGTATCACCTAGAACCAGTATGACCTTCCCAGTCCCTGTATGACCCTCCCAGTACCAGTATGGATCTCCTGATACCAGTATGACCCTCCCAGTATGACTTTCCCAGTCCCAGCATGGGTTCTGTGGTCCGTGACCCTCCCAGTCCCAGTGTGACTCTGCCAGATTCCCCAGTATGACCCTCCCAGTGCCAGTATGGCCCCCCCGGGGACCAGTATGGCCCTCCCGGATCCCCCAGTCTTCCCAGTCCCAGTATGACCCTCCCAGTCCCCGTATGACCCTTCTGGTACCAGTATGGATCCCCCAGTCCCAGTACAGCCCTCCTGGGACCAGTACGACCCCCCCAGTCCCAGTATGGATCCCCCAGTCCCAGTATGACCCTCCCAGTACAGGTCTGATCCCCCCAGTCCCAGTATGGATCCCCCAGCCCCGCCCAGTACCAGTACACCCTTCCCAGTACAGGTGTGGCTCTCCCAGTACAGATAAGTTTCCCCCATACTGGTTTGGGTCCCTCAGAACTGGTTGGACATTCCAGTCCTCTCCCAGTCCCATCCCAGTTCCTCCCCCCACGGCATCCCAGTTCCAGACCACTTCCTCCCAGTCCAGTCTCAGTCCCATCCCAGTTCCTCCCAGTCCTGTCCCAGTTCCCCCCAGTCCCATCCCATCCTAGTTCCCCCCCCGGTCCTGCCCTCCCCCCTGCCCAGTGCTACCTCCCAGTTCCCCCCCCCCCCCATACTGGGCCATACTGGTTTGGCCTGGGTCCCTTGAGCCCCTTAATGCCCCCCCGGGGGCGGGGCAACTGGGGGGGGGGTGTTTAGGCCCCGCCCTGGCTTGCAGCCGTGGCCCCGCCCAGTGGCAGGGCCGCTGGCTTGCTATTGGCCGCCGGGGAGGGCGGGCAGCCAATGGGAAGCCTGTTGCCATGGCAGGATCAGCTGGGCGGCGACGCTGGCGGGTAGAGCGGCCGCTTTGCCCCCCCCCCCCCATCCCCGCAGCCGTGTTCACTCTGGGCCCTACTGATGGCGGGGGGTGGGGGTGGGCTGTCTCCGTGTTCATTCTGGACTCTACTGAGGGCTCAGAACTGGCTCCCCCCAGGCATGGTAGGGGGCATTTGTTGAGTTCACTCTGGGCCCTACTGATGGCTCGAGGGGCGGCTCAGCCTGGGGGCACTTGTCATGTTCATTCTGGGCCCTACTGATGGCTGTTGATGGTGGAACCTACTGATGACTCAAGGGGAAAACCCCACCCAGGGAGGGGCAGGCAGGGCGGGGGGCACCTGGCTGGCCTGTTCACTCTGGGCCCTACTGATGGCCAAGAACCAGTCTTGCACACTCTAAAGGCTGCAGTTAAGGTAGTTCGTTATGCGCGTTCACTCCGGGCCCTACTGATGGTTGAACGTTGATCTTGTCCACCCTGAGAGATGAGATTGGGCCATTTGTTGCGTGTGTTCACTCTGGGCCCTGCTGCTGGGCGAGAGTTAATCCTGCCTGCTGTATGGAACGTGGCTGGAGCCATGTTTTGTGTGTGTTCACTCTGGGTCCTACTGATAGTTGAAGGTCGATTTGCTCACTCTAAGAGATGAAACTGGCTGTTCGTTGTGCACGTTCACTCTGGACCCTACTGATGGTTGACCATCGATTTAGTCACGCCACTTGATGAGATTGGGCCATTTGTTGTGCGCGTTCACTCTGGACCCTACTGATGGTCGACTGTAAATTTACTCACCCCGGCTGATAAGATTGGGCCATTCGTTGTGCATGTTCGCTCTGGACCCTACTGATGGTCGACCGGCGATTTAGTCACTGTGGTTGATGAGATTGGGTCATGTTTTGTGCACGTTCACTCTGGACCCTACTGATGGTCGACTGTCAATTTAGTAACTTCGGTTGGTGAGATCGGGCCATTCGTTGTATGTGTTCACTCTGGACCCTACTGATACTCAACACCAACCACAGCTCCTCCTCCCTCTGCTGGCCGTGGTGGGTTTTGGGGGGGGGGGGGGCAGGCAGATTCAGACCCCCCCCTGCCCCAACACTCCCCCCCTGCTCCCCCCCCGCTCTCTCCCTGCAGGTGGCGGCAGCCGCGGCCGCAGCGCAGGATGCCCGGGGCCGGCCTGGCCGGGCGTTTGCCTCCGCTCTGAGCCCACCATGTCGGGCCAGCCCGGCCATGCCCCCTTCGCCAACCTCCAGCCCATGGCCGAGCCCCCCCAGGTACCCCCAAAATGGGAGAGGGGGGCACCCCGGGGGCGGGGGGGTGGGCACTAGGACCTCTGGGACCCCTTGGGCACCCCTGGGTGGGGGCACGGGCACCCTGGGGACCCCCGAAATGGGAAGGGGGGGGGCACTAGGACCCTTGGGGCCAGCCCTGAGACCCCCAGGGGGGACACGGGCACCCTGGGGAGCCCCCCAAAGCCCACCAGGACCCCCAGTTCACCCCAGTCCCCTGCCATAGAGCCCACTGGGATCCCTATTTTCCCCCCCTGAGCCCACTGGGACCCCCAGTTCACCTTAGTTCCCCCCATAGAGCCCACTGGGACCCCCAGTTCACCCCAGTCTCCCCCATAGAGCCCACTGGGACCCCTGTTTCCCCCCCTGAGCCCACTGGGACCCCCAGTTCACCCCAATTCCCCCCCACCTCCCCGAGCCCACTGGGACCCCCAGTTCATGCCAGTTCCCCTCATAGAGCCCACTGGGACCCCCATTTCTCCCCCTGAGCCCACCGGGACCCCCAGTTCACCCCAATTCGTGCCCCTCCCCCAGAGCCCACCAGGGCCTCCAGTTCACCCCAGTGCCCTGCTCCGAGCCCACTGGGACCCCCAGTTCACCCCAGTCCCCTCCCCAGAAGCCCACCAGTACCCCCAGTCCCACCGCCAACCTCCTCAACTGATATCTGGGGCAGGGGGGGTGTCAGTGCTGCTCCACTGACCCCTGAGGACTCCCAGTTCACCCCAGTCCCCCCCATAGAACCCAGTGGGACCCCCAGTTCACCCCAGTCTCCCCGACACAGCCCACTGGGACCCCCAATTCCCCCCCCCAAAGCCCACCAGGACCCCCAGTTCACCCCAATTCCCCGCCCCGGCAGCCCACCAGGCCCCCCAGTTCACCCCAGTGCCCCCCTCCGAGCTCATTGGGACCCCCAGTTCACCCCAGTCCCCCCTCAAAAGCCCACCAGTACCCCCCCAGCCCCTCCCAACCCTCTCAACTGATACTGGGGGGGGGGTGTCAGTGCTTCTCCACTGACCCCCGTGTCCCCCCCTTCCAGATCCTTCCGGAACTAAACCTCCTCCAACGGCGCATCCCTTTGAATTTCCGCGACGCCGGCAACGCTCCCCTCCGCAAACTCTCCGTCGACCTCATCAAAACCTACAAACACATCAATGAGGTCAGAACGGGGTGCTCGGCACCCAAAGGTGGGGGGGGGGGGGCGCAATGTCCCCCCCCCTTTTTCCTAACGTCCCCCTCCCCAGGTTTATTACGCCAAGAAGAAGCGTCGGGCGCAGCAGGGCCCCCCCGAAGACGCCGGCACCAAAAAAGAACGGCGTCTCTGGAACGAGGGTTACGACGACGACAACCACGATTACATCGTCCGCAGCGGCGAGCGCTGGCTCGATCGTTACGAGATCGACTCCCTCATCGGCAAGGGTTCCTTCGGCCAGGTGGGGGGGCCGCGGCGGGGGGGGGAGTTTTGGGGTCCCTGTGTTGTCACCGAGGTGTCACCGCTGCACCCCCAGTCGTCTGTCTTCCTCCGGGTTAATCCCTGGGGTCCTCACGGCATCTTTGGGGTCCCCCCCGCGCCATTCCTGGGGTCCCCTCGCCATCTTTGGGATCGCCCTGGGGTCCCTACGGCATTTTTGGGGTCCCCCCGACAGTCTTGGGGACCCCCCGGGGTCACGTCGGGGTCCCCACGTTGTCACCAGGGTGTCCTCGCTTCACCCCCAGTCCTCCATCTCCCTCCAGGTTCATCCCTGGCGTTCCCTCGCCATTCCTGGGGTCCCCACGGCATCTTTGGGGTCCCCACAGCATTCCTGGGGTCCCCCCGCCGTTCCTGGGGTCCCCTCAGCATTTTTGGGGTCCCCCTGACAGTCCTGGGGTCCCCTCGGGGTCCCCGCATTGTCACCAAGGTGTCACCACTGCACCCTGACTCCTCCATCTCCCTTCAGGTTCATCCTTGGGGTTCCCCCAGTGTCTTTGGGGTGCCTGCAGCATCTTTGGGGTCCCCCGGGGGTCCCCACAGCATTTTTGGGGTCCCCCTGACAGTCCTGGGGTCCCCTCGGGCTCCCCGCGTTGTCACCGAGGTGTCACTGCTGCACCCCCACTCCTCTGTCTTCCTCTGGGTTCATTCCTGGGGTCCCCCCACCATTCCTGGGGTCCCCACAGCGTCTTTAGGGTCCACTCAGCATCTTTGGGGTCCCCCCAACATTCCTGGGGACCCCAGAGAATTCTTGGGGTCCCCCTGACAGTCCCGGGGGTCCCCACATTGTCACTAGGGTGTCCCCACTGCACCCCCACTTCTCCAGCTCCCTCCAGGTTCATCTCTGGGGTCCCCCCAACCTCTTGGCTCCCCCCAGCCTTTTGTATCTCACTCCTCCATTCTTGGGGTCCCCCCCCAGCACTCCTGGGGTCCCCCCAGCATTTTTGGGGTCCCCCTGACAGTCCTGGGGGTCCCCTCCTTGTCACCAGCGTGTCCCCACTGCACCCCCAGTCCCTCAACTCCCTCCAGGTTCGTCCCTTGGCTCCCGCCAGCCTCTTCTGTCCATCCCCCTATTTTTGGAGATCCCCCTCCCCATTCTTGGAGATCCCCCTCCCCATTTTTGGGGATCCCCCCAGCATTTTTGGGGTCCCCCTGACAGTCCCGGGGGTCCCCACCTTGTCACCAGCGTGTCCCCACTGCACCCCCAGTCCCTCAACTCCCTCCAGGTTCATCCCTTGGCTCCCGCCAGCCTCTTCTGTCCGTCCCCCCATTCTTGGAGATCCCCCTCCCCATTTTTGGGGATCCCCCCCTCATTCTTGGGGTCCCCCTCATTCTTGGGGTCCCCGTGCCCCCCCCTAACACCCATCTCCCCCCGTTATCCCCCCCCCCCGCCCCCCAATTTTCCCCAGGTGGTGAAGGCGTACGACCACCAAGCGCAGGAGTGGGTGGCTATTAAAATCATCAAAAACAAGAAAGCGTTTCTCAACCAGGCGCAAATCGAACTCCGGCTCCTTCAGCTGATGAACCAACACCACACCGAGATGAAATACTACATCGGTCAGTGGGGCAGAGCTGGGGGGGGGCACGCTTGGGGGGCTCACCCCACGGCGCTCGCTCCCTGCCCTGGGATTTGGGGAGGGGGGGGGGAATGCCGGAGCCCCTTAGGAGGGGGTTTGGTGTGGATTTGTGGGGTGTAAGGGGGGGTGGGGGTGTCTCTAGGGGGGATTTGGGGGGTGTGGGGCAGGTTTTGGGGGGGGGGGTAGTTGTGGGGCGGGGAGAAGGTGGGATCTCGCCGTGGGGCAGGGATTTGGGGGCAGGTGTGGAGCGGATTTTGTTGTCGGGGGGCAGTTACGGGGCAGGAAAAAGGTCGGATCTTGGCATGGGGCAGGGATTTGGGGGCAGTTGTGGGGCAGATCTTCTTGTTGGGGGGCAGTTGTGGGGTGAAAAGGACTAAGATTTGTCCTTTGGGGGGGGCAGATCTCGTCGTGACCCATATCTATGGGGCAGAAGAACAGCCAGCTCTGCCCATGGGGCAGGGATTTGAGGGCAGTTGTGGGGCAGATCTTCTTGTTGGGGGGCGGTTGTGGGGCAAAAAGGACTAAGATTTCTTCTTTGGGGGGGCAGATCTCATCGTGACCCATATCTATGGGGCAGAACAGCCAGCTCTCCCCATGGGGCAGGGATTTGGGGGCAGTTGTGGGGCAGATCTTGTTGGGGGGGGCAGTTGTGGGGCAGGGAGCACCAAGATTTCATTGTGGGGGGCAGATCTCACCGTGGGTTGCATCCATGGGGCAGGAGAAAGGTCAGATCTCGCCGTGGGGCAGGGATATGGGGACAGTTGTGGGGCAGATCTTGCTGGGGGGAGCAGTTGTGGGGCAGGGAAGAGGACAAATATAACCTGGGGCAGGGATTTGGGGGCAGATCTTGCTGGGGGGGGAGCAGTTGTGGGGCAGGAGGAGGACAGATCTCACCTTGGACCCATATCTATAGAGCAGGGAAACAATTTGATCGGTTGAATGACCACCAGATTTCAATGTGGGGCAATAATTGGGAGGGGGCAAACCTTACTGGGGACGGGGAAATTACGGGAGGCAGGAAGGAGCAAGATCTCCTTGTGGGGGGCAGATCCCCCTCCCACCATCCCCACCCTATATCTATGGGGCAGGAAAACATCCACATTTTCCATCTCCTCCTCGAGGAGGGGTCCTGATGCGAAACACGCCCCATCCACGCCCCCTAACCGCCCCCCCCCATTTTTTCTCCTTGCCCCCACCGTGCCGACAGTTCACCTCAAGCGTCACTTCATGTTCCGCAACCACCTCTGCCTGGCTTTCGAGCTCCTCTCCTACAACCTCTACGATCTCCTCCGCAACACCAATTTCCGGGGCGTCTCCCTCAACCTCACCCGGAAATTCGCCCAGCAGCTCTGCGCCGCCCTCCTCTTCCTCGCCACCCCCCGAGCTCAGCATCATCCACTGCGACCTCAAACCCGAGAACATCCTCCTCTGCAACCCCAAACGCTCCGCCGTGAAAATCGTCGATTTCGGCAGTTCCTGTCAGCTCGGGCAGAGGGTGAGTTGCCGGCGGCGGGAGGGGGTGGAGCTGACGGTGGGCACGCCCACGCCGTTCGGCTCCGCCTCCTGGGCCGGGAACACCCCGCCCCCGGGATGCTGAGTCCTCCCCTCGGCAAGTTTAGGGCTATGGAGCATTAAGCCCCGCCCCCGATGGAGTAAGGCCAGCCCCCAAGCCAGAAGGACACACCCCCTGCCTTGGCTCCACCCTCTGGGCCAGGAAGACCCGCCCCCCAGATGCTGAGTCCTCCCCTCGGCAAGTTTAGGGCTATGGAGCATTAAGCCCCGCCCCCGATGGAGTAAGGCCAGCCCCCAAGCCAGAAGGACACACCCCCTGCCTTGGCTCCACCCTCTGGGCCGGGAAGACCCGCCCCCGGGATGCTGAGTCCCATCATTGGCAAGTTTAGGGCTATGGAGCATTAAGCCCCGCCCCTGAAGGAGTAAGCCCCGCCCCCAAGCCAGAAGGACACACCCCCTGCCTTGGCTCCACCCTCTGGGCCGGGAAGACCCGCCCCCCAGATGCTGAGTCCTCCCCTCGGCAAGTTTAGGGCTATGGAGCATTAAGCCCCGCCCCCGATGGAGTAAGGCCAGCCCCCAAGCCAGAAGGACACACCCCCTGCCTTGGCTCCACCCTCTGGGCCGGGAAGACCCGCCCCCCAGATGCTGAGTCCTCCCCTCGGCAAGTTTAGGGCTATGGAGCATTAAGCCCCGCCCCCGATGGAGTAAGGCCAGCCCCCAAGCCAGAAGGACACACCCCCTGCCTTGGCTCCACCCTCTGGGCCGGGAAGACCCGCCCCCGGGATGCTGAGTCCCATCATTGGCAAGTTTAGGGCTATGGAGCATTAAGCCCCGCCCCTGAAGGAGTAAGCCCCGCCCCCAAGCCAGAAGGACACACCCCCTGCCTTGGCTCCACCCTCTGGGCCGGGAAGACCCGCCCCCGGGATGCTGAGTCCCATCATTGGCAAGTTTAGGGCTATGGAGCATTAAGCCCCGCCCCCTGATGGAGTAAGCCCCGCCCCCAGGCCAGAAGGACACACCCCTGCCATGGCTCCACCTTCTCGGCTGGGAGGACCCGCCCCCGAGATGCTGAGTCCCGCCCCCAACAATTTTAGGACTATGGAGCATTAAGCCCCGCCCCCTGAAGGAGCTGGCTCCACCTCCTGGGCTGGGAAGACCCGCCCCCACCATGCTGAAGCTCTGTCATAGGCAAGTTTGGGGCTATGGAGCATTAAGCCCCGCCCCCTGAAGGAGTAACCCACACCCCCAGACCAGAAAGACACACCCCCTGCCTTGGCTCCGCCTCCTGGGCCAGGAAGACCCGCCCCTCTCCCATTTGAGACCAGGGTGTTCTAAGCCCCGCCCTGGGACCTGACCCCACCCCCTGCCTGTAGCTCCGCCCCCTCCAGCTCACCCTGCCCCAAAGTTCTTCTGCCCCCACCTCGGGGGGGCGGGCTTAGCCCCACCCCTGAGGTGTAGCCCCGCCCCTTAGGCGTAGCCCCGCCTCTTCAGCAATCCTCTTGTCCCTTTTAAAGGCACGCACACTCCTCATTTCCCAAAGGGCCTCTCCCCTCCCTCTTTAGGATTTAGCCCCGCCCCTTCCAGACCAGGCCCCGCCCCTTAGCCTTAGCCCCACCCCCAGGCGTGGCCCCACCCCTTAGGCGTAGCCCCACCCCTTGGCAATCCCTCTGTCCCTTTTTAAAGGCACACACACACCCCCCATCTCCCAAAGGGCCTCGTCCACCCCCTCTAGGGCTAAGCCCCACCCCCGGGCGTGTCCCCACCCCCTGGGCGTGTCCCCACCTGACGCCCCGCCCCCTCCCAGATCTACCAGTACATCCAGAGCCGGTTCTACCGTTCCCCCGAGGTGCTGCTGGGGCTCCCCTACGACCTGGCCATCGACATGTGGTCCCTGGGCTGCATCCTGGTGGAGATGCACACCGGGGAGCCCCTCTTCAGCGGCGCTAATGAGGTGGGCGGGGCTTGGGGGGAAGGGGCGTGGCCTGTGGGGGAGTGGGCGGGGCTCGGGGCGGGGCCTGGGGGCTCGGGAGGGGGGACCTGGGGGGGGGGGTGTATGCTGGGGAACCCTGCTAAAGCGGTGTTAATGTGGTGGGTGGGGCTTGGGGAGGGGGCGGGGCCTTCTGGCGGGGGGTGGGGCCTCTGGAGGGAGGGGCGGGGAGGCGGGGCCACACCTGGTGGAGGTGGGGAGCCGGTCTTCAGGTGTTTCCAATGGGGTGGGCGGGGCTTGCTGGGCAAAGGGGGCGTGGTCTCCTGGGAGAAATGAGGCGGGGCTTGGTCGGGGGGGTGGGGTCAGGCGGGGCAGGGTTGAGCGCTGGAGGTGTAGCTGAGGCGGGTGGGGTTTATATCGGGGAAGGCGGGGCCTTGTGGGGAAGGGGTGGGGGTTGGGCAAGGGGGTGGGGCCTCGTGGCTTGCGGGCAGGGCTTCGAGCAGGCGGGGCTTCGAGCGGGCGGGGCTTCGAGTGGGCGGGGCTTCGCCAGGGTAGGCAGGAGGAGACCCCACGAACATCCCTAGGGGACATCCCTGATGGGGTCGGGGTGGCCTTGGGGACCCCAGAGATGTCCCCAACAGGGTCAGGGTGGCCTTGGGGACCCTGGGGACATCCCCGACAGGGTCAGGGTGGCCTTGGGGACCCTGGAGATGTCCCCAACAGGGTCAAGGTGGCCTTGGGGACCTCAGAGATGTCCTCAACAGGATCATGGTGGCCTTGGGGACATCTCTGATGGGGTCAAAGGTTGCCTTGGGGACCTCGGAGATGTCCCCGACAGGGTCAAGGTGGCCTTGGGGACCTCAGAGATGTTCCCAACAGGATCATGGTGGCCTTGGGGACATCCCTGAGAGAGTCAGGGTGGCCTTCGGGACCCCGGAGATGTCCCCAACAAGGTCGAGGTGGCCTTGGGGACACCAAGGATGTCCCGGGCAGGACTGAGGTGGCCTTGGGGACCCCAGAGACCTCTCCGAGAAGGTCAGGGTGGCCTCGGGGACATCCCTGGCGACGCTGGGGTGGCCTCGGGGACCGTAATGATGTCACGACAAGGTCAGGGTGACCTTGGGGACATCCGTGTCCCCAAGCCACGTTGACGAAACACCGCGGTGACCTCAAGGCTGCCACGTCCCCTTTCCTCTTCCCCCATTCCCCGGGTTTTTGGGGGGGGTCTCGGGGACATCCCAGCCATCGCTGGTGGGCCGGGGGTGACCTCGGGGATGACGGTGACGACGGTGACGACGGTGACGTGTCCCCCCCCCCACCGTGTCCCCTCCCTGTCCCCAGGCCGACCAGATGAACCGGATCGTGGAGGTGCTGGGGCTGCCCCCCCCCCACATGCTGGAACAGGCTCCCAAAGCCCGAAAATACTTTGAGAAGCTTCCGGAAGGGGGGTGGGCCCTCAAGAGAAACAAGGAGAGCAAGAAGGTGAGCGGGACCCTCCCAGTATGGACCAGTAAGGTCTTTGACACCTCCCAGTATGGACCAATACATCTTCAGGGCCTCCCAGGATCCACGCCGTTGGTCCTAGGTCCCTCCCAGGACGCGCCAGTGGCTCTGAATTGTATCCCAGTATGACCCAGTAGCTGTTCAGGGCCTCCCAGTATGGCCCAGTAGCTCTTTAGGACTTCCTAGTATGGCCCAGTAGCCCTTTAGGACTTCCCAGTATGGCCCAGTAGCTCTTTGGGGCCTCCCAGTGTAGCCCAGTAGATCTTCAGAACCTCCCAGGAGCCACGTAGTTGGTCCTACTGCTTCCTACTATGTGCCAGTGGTTTTAAATTGTATCCCAGTATATACCAGTAGTCTTTCAGAGTCTCCCAGTATGGACCAGTAGTCCTTCGGCACTTCCCAGTATGGCCTGGTAGCCCTTCAGAACCTCCCAGGAGCCACTCAGTTCCGCCTTGGTGCCTCCCAGAATGTCCCAATGCCTCTGAATTGTATCCCAGTATAAACCAGTAGCTCTTCAGGACCTCCCAGTATAGATGAGTAGCCCTTTAGGACCTCCCAGTATGGCCCAGTAGCTCTTTGGGGTCTCCCATTATGGTCCAGTAGATCTTCAGAACCTCCCAGGATCCCCTCAGTTGCTCCTCGGTGCCTCCCAGTATGTCCCAATGCCTCTGAAGCGCATCCCAGTGCTTCCCAGTATGGCTCAGTTGCCTTTCAGGGTTTCCCAGTTTGGCCCAGTATCCCATCAAAGCCTCCGAGGAGCCTGCCCAAACCTCCTTCCCGTGCCCTAGAGACTCCCAAACCACTCAGAACCCCCGAAGGACCCCCCCAAACCCCTCAGGTCTCCCCCCGGGCACCCCCAAACCACTCAGACCCCCCCCAGGACCCCCCAAACTCTCTGATCTCCCCCCAGGACCCCCCCAAACCCCAAGGACCCCCCCTTAGGGACCCCCCCAAACTCTCTGATCTCCCCCCAGGACCCCCCAAACTTTCAGACCCCCCCCAGAACCCCCAAGGACCCCCCCCAAACCCCTCAGATCTCCCCCCAGGACCCCCCCAAACTGTCAGATGTCCCCCCAAGGACCCCCCCCAAGCCCATGAGATCCACCCAGGAGCCCCCCAAATTGTCAGATCTCCCCCCAGGACCCCCCCACACTCTCAGATCTCCCCCCATGTACCCCCCAAACCTCCTCCCACCCCCCCCAGAACCCCCAAGGACGCCCCCAAACCTCTCAGATCTCCCCCCAGGACCCCCCCAGACTCTCAGATCTCCCCCCAGGTACCCCCCAAACCTCCTTTCACCCCCAAGGACCCCCCCCCAAACCCCTCAGATCTCCCCCAAGGACCCCCCAAACTGTCAAATCTCCCCCCAAGGACCCCCCCAAACCCATGAGATCCACCCAGGGCCCCCCCAGACTGTCAGATCTCTCCCCAAGGACCCCCCTCAAACCACCAGATCTCCCCCCAGGACCCCCCAAACTTTCAGCTCTCCCCCCAGGACCCCCCCAAACCCCTCAGACCCACCTTAGGGACCCCCCCAAACCCCTCAGATCTCCTTTAGGACCCCCCAAACATTCAGATCTCCCCCCAAGGATCCCCCCAAACCCATGAGATCCCCCCAGGACCCCCCCAGACTGTCAGATCTCCCCCCAGGTACCCCCCAAACCTCCTTTCACCCCCAAGGACCCCCCCCCCAAACCCCTCAGATCTCCCCCAAGGACCCCCCAAACTCTCAGATCTCCCCCCAAGGACCCCCACAAACCCATGAGATCCCCCCAGGACCCCCCCAGACTGTCAGATCTCCCCCCAGGCACCCCCCTAAACCACCAGATCTCCCCCCAGGGACCCCCCAAAAAGTCAGATGTCCCACCAGGGACCCCCCTAAACCACCAGATCTCCCCCCAGGCACCCCCCAAAAAGTCAGATGTCCCCCCAGGGACCCCCCCCAAACCCATGAGATCCACCCAGGACCCCCCCAAACCCCTCAGATCTCCCCCCAAGTACCCCCCAAACCTCCTTCTCCCCTTCCACGACCCCCAAGGACCCCCCCAACCCCTCACCCACCTCCCCGCTCCCCAACAACAACCCCCCCCCCCCTCCCCGGCCCTGACACCCACCCAACGTCCTCGCTGGTGGGTGTCCCCCCCCCCCACCTCACCCCAATTTCTCGCAGGAATACAAGGTGCCGGGAACGCGACGACTCCACGAGGTGCTGGGGGTGGAGAGCGGCGGGCCGGGGGGCCGTCGGGCGGGGGAGCAAGGCCACGCCCCTTCGGACTACTTAAAATTTAAGGATTTAGTCTTACGGATGTTGGATTACGAACCCCGAAGTCGCATCACCCCTTTCTACGCTCTCCAACACAATTTCTTCAAAAAAACCAACGACGAAGGCACCAACACCAGTAACAGCACTTCCACCAGTCCCGCCATGGAGCATAGTCACAGCACCAGTACCACCAGTTCCATCTCCAGTTCGGGTAGGGACACCCACCCACCTCCTGGGTTTTGGGGGGATGGGTCTGGATGGGTTGGAGAGAGCTGGGTCATCGTGGTGGGGCCAAAATGGGACCGTGGGGTTTGGTTGTGTCCCAGAGCCATCGTTGTCCCACCAGGATCCGTGTCCTGATGGGTGGTGGCTCCTCAGGTCACCACGACACCCGGTCCTGATCCATCCCTGTCCCACCAGGATCCATGTCCTCATGGGTGGTGGCTCCTCAGGTCACCACGACACCCAGTTCTGTCCCATCCCTGTCCTTGTCCCACCAGGATCCATGTCCTGATGGGTGGTGGCTCCTCAGGTCACCATGACACCCAGTTCTGTCCCATCCCTGTCCTTTTCCCACCAGGATCCATGTCCTGATGGATGGTGGCTCCTCAGATCACCACAACACCCAGTTCTGTCCCATCCCTGTCCCACCAGGATCTGTGTCCTGATGGGTGGTGGCTCCTCAGGTCACCACGACACCCAGTTCTGTCCCATCCCTGTCCCTGTCCGACCAGGATCAATGTCCTCATGGGTGGTGGCTCCTCAGGTCACCACGACACCCGGTCCTGTCCCATCCCTGTCCCACCAGGATCCGTGTCCTGATGGGTGGTGGCCTGGTGAGCCACCACAAGCTCTTGGTCGTGTCCCATCCCTGTCCTTGTCCCACCAGGATCGATGTCCTCATGGGTGGTGGCTCCTCAGGTCACCACGACACCCAGTTCTGTCCCATCCCTGTCCCTGTCCCACCAGGATCGATGTCCTCATGGGTGGTGGCTCCTCAGGTCACCACGACACCCAGTTCTGTCCCATCCCTGTCCTTGTCCCTCCAGGATCCGTGTCCTGATGGGTGGTGGATCCTCAGGCCACCACAACACCCAGTTCTGTCCCATCTTTGTCCCACCAGGATCGATGTCCTCATGGGTGGTGGCTCCTCAGGTCACCACGACACCCAGTTCTCTCCCATCTTTGTCCCACCAGGATCCATGTCCTGATGGGTGGTGGCTCCTCAGGTCACCACGACACCCAGTTCTGTCCCATCCCTGTCCCTGTCCCACCAGGATCGATGTCCTCATGGGTGGTGGCTCCTCAGGTCACCACGACACCCAGTTCTGTCCCATCCCTGTCCTTTTCCCACCAGGATCCGTGTCCTGATGGGTGGTGGCTCCATGTCCTGATGGGTGGTGGCTCCCCAGGCCACCACGACACCTCGTCCCGTCCCATCCCTGTCCCTCCAGGCTGGGCGACTTCTCCTCGGGCCACCGCCGTTCCTCGAAACCCCACCAGACTTCTCCGTCCCCTTCCCCAGCCCTACCAGCTCCGTCTCCTCCCTGGTGACATCTCCCCAGGTCACCCCGTCCCCTCGGGGACATCTTCGTCCCACGCCACCACCGCTGATGTCCTCCTTGTCCCCGGGCAGGTGGCTCCAGCGGCTCGTCCAACGACAACCGCAGCTACCGCTACAGCAACCGCTACTACGGGACCGCGGCCCCCACCCACACCGACTACGAGATGCAGAGCCCCCAGGTAACGCCGGTGGCACCCATGGGGGCCACCACCCACCACCGGGGACACCCCGGCCAGGGCGGGTGGGAGATATGGACCTTGGGGACCTCCTGGTCATACTGGGTGGGAGACGTGGACCTCGGGGACCTTCAGGATCGTTCTGGTGACACCTGGAAGGTGACGTGGATGTTGAGGAGCCTCAGGATTCCTCTGGTGACACCAGGAGGGTGACATGGACCTTGGGGACACCTGTGGTCCCGGCGGGTGGGAGACATGGATCTTGGGGATCTTAAGGAACCCTCTAGTGACACCAAGAAGGTGACATGGACCTTGGGGACCTTAAGGAACCTTCTAGTGACACCAGGAAGGTGACATGGACCTTGGGGACCTTAAGGAACCCTCTAGTGACACCAAGAAGGTGACATGGACCTTGGGGACCTTCAGGAACCCTCTAGTGACACCGGGAAGGTGACATGGACCTTGGGGACCTTCAGGAACCCTCTAGTGACACCGGGAAGGTGACATGGACCTTGGGGACCTTCAGGAACCCTCTAGTGACACTGGGAAGGTGACATGGACCTTGGGGACCTTCAGGATCCCTCTAGTGCCACCAGGAAGGTGACATGGACCTTGGGGACACCCCTGGTCACAGTGGGTGGGTGACATGGACCTTGGGGACCTTCAGGATCGCTCTGGTGACACCGGGAAGGTGACGTGGATGTTGAGGACCCTCAGGATTCCTCTGGTGACACCAGGAGGGTGACATGGACCTTGGGGACACCTGTGGTCCCGGCGGGTGGGAGACATGGACCTTGGGGACCTTCAGGATCCCTCTAGTGACACTGGGAAGGTGACATGGACCTTGGGGACCTTCAGGAACCCTCTAGTGACACCGGGAAGGTGACATGGATGTTAAGGACCCTCAGGATCCCTCTAGTGCCACCAGGAAGGTGACATGGACCTTGGGGACCTTCAGGATGTCTCTAGTGCCACCAGGAGGGTGACATGGACCTTGGGGACCTTCAGGATCCCTCTAGTGACACCGGGAAGGTGACATGGACCCTGGGGACCTTCAGGAACCCACTAGTGCCACCAGGAAGGTGACATGGATGTTAAGGACCCTCAGGATCCCTCTAGTGACAGCAGGAAGGTGACATGGACCTTGGGGACCTTAAGGAACCTTCTAGTGACACCAGGAAGGTGACATGGACCTTGGGGACCTTCAGGATCCCTCTAGTGCCACCAGGAAGGTGACATGGACCTTGGGGACACCAAGGACCCTGAGGTTGCGCTGGCCATGAGACGGGGACTTTGGGGACGCCATGGCCACAAGGTGGGGACCTTGGGGACACCATGACCACAAGGCAGGGGTCTTGGGGACCCCATAGTCATATGCCACCCACCCAGGGCACACGGGGACCCCATGGGCAGAAGGTTGGGACCGTAGGGACCCCATGGCCGTGACGTGGGGACCTTGGGGACCTCATGGCCATGAGGTGGAGACCTTGGGGACACCATAGCCATGACATGAGGACATTGGGGACACCATGACCATGAGGTGGGGACCTTGGGGACACCATGGCCATGACGTGGGGTCCTTGGGGGACACCGTGACCATGAGGTGGGGACCTTGGGGACACCATGGCCATGACGTGGGGACACTGGGGACCTCATGGCCATGAGGTGGAGACCTTGGGGACACCATGGCCATGACGTGAGGACATTGGGGACACCATGACCATGACGTGGGGACACTGGGGACCTCATGGCCATGAGGTGGAGACCTTGGGGACACCATGGCCATGCCAAGGGCACCTTGGGGACACCATGGCCATGACGTGGGCACCTTGGGGACACCATGGCCATGATGTGGGGACATTGGGGACACCATGACAATGCCAAGAGGACCTTGGAGACCCCATGGCCATGAGGTGGAGACCTTGGGGACACCATGGCCATGACGTGGGGACCTTGGAGACCCCATGACCATGCCAAGGGAACATTGGAGACGCCATGACCATGAGGTGGGGACCTTGGGGACACCATGGCCATGATGTGAGGACGTTGAGGACACCATGGCCATGTCATGGGGACCTTGGGGACCTCATGGCCATGACATGAGGACATTGAGGACACCATGGCCATGCCATGGGGACCTTGGGGACCCCAAGGCCATGACGTGAGGACCTTGGGGACACCATGACTATGCCAAGGGGACCTTGGAGACCCCATGATCATGAGGTGGGGACCTTGGGGACACCACGACCATGACGTGAGGACCTTGGAGACCCCATGGCCATGAGGTGGAGACTTTGGGGACACCATGGCCATGACGTGAAGATGTTGGGGACCCTGTGACCATGAGGTGGGGACCTTGGGGACACCATGGCCATGAGGTGGAGACCTTGTGGACACCATGACCGTGACATGAGGACCTTGGGGACACCATGGCCATGAGGTGGGGACCTTGTGGACACCATGACCATGACATGAGGACCTTGGGGGCACCATGGCGATGAGGTGGGGACCTTGGGGACACCATGACCATGCCACGGGGACCTTGGGGCCACCACCACCATGCCGTGGGGACCTTGGGGCCACCACCACCATGCCGTGGGGCACCTTGGGGACCCCATGACCATGCCAAGGGAACATTGGAGACCCCATGACCATGAGGTGGGGACCTTGGGGACACCATGGCCATGACATGAGGACATTGAGGACACCATGGCCATGCCATGGGGACCTTGGGGACCCCAAGGCCATGACGTGAGGACCTTGGGGACACCATGACTATGCCAAGGGGACCTTGGAGACCCCATGATCATGAGGTGGGGACCTTGGGGACACCACGACCATGACGTGAGGACCTTGGAGACCCCATGGCCATGAGGTGGAGACTTTGGGGACACCATGGCCATGATGTGAAGATGTTGAGGACCCCATGGCCATGAGGTGGGGACCTTGAGGACCCCACGACCATGCCAAGGGGACATTGGGGACCCCGTGACCATGAGGTGGGGACCTTGAGGATCCCATGACCATGAGGTGGGGACCTTGGGGACACCATGGCCATGAGGTGAAGACCTTGTGGACACCATGGCCATGAGGTGGGGACCTTGGGGACACCATGACCATGACATGAGGACCTTGGGGGCACCATGGCCATGAGGTGGGGACCTTGGGGACACCATGACCATGACATGAGGACCTTGGGGGCACCATGGCCATGAGGTGGAGACTTTGGGGACACCATGGCCATGGCGTGAAGATGTTGGGGACCCCATGGCCATGAGGTGGGGACCTTGAGGACCCCACGACCATGCCAAGGGGACACTGGGGACCCCGTGACCATGAGGTGGGGACCTTGAGGATCCCATGACTATGAGGTGGGGACCTTGGGGACACCATGGCCATGAGGTGGAGACCTTGTGGACACCATGACCATGACATGAGGACCTTGGGGACCCCCGTGACCATGAGGTGGGGACCTTGAGGATCCCATGACCATGAGGTGGGGACCTTGGGGACACCATGGCCATGAGGTGAAGACCTTGTGGACACCATGACCATGACATGAGGACCTTGGGGGCACCATGGCGATGAGGTGGGGACCTTGGGGACACCATGACCATGACATGAGGACCTTGGGGGCACCATGGCGATGAGGTGGGGACCTTGGGGCCACCACCACCATGATGTGGGGACCTCGGGGACCTCATGGCCATGGGGTGGGGACCTCGGAGACCCCACCACCATGCCGTGGAGACCTTGGGGCCACCACCACCATGCCGTGGGGCACCTTGGGGACCCCATGACCATGCCAAGGGAACATTGGAGACCCCATGACCATGAGGTGGGGACCTTGGGGACACCATGGCCATGACATGAGGACATTGAGGACACCATGGCCATGCCATGGGGACCTTGGGGACCCCAAGGCCATGACGTGAGGACCTTGGGGACACCATGACTATGCCAAGGGGACCTTGGAGACCCCATGATCATGAGGTGGGGACCTTGGGGACACCACGACCATGACGTGAGGACCTTGGAGACCCCATGGCCATGAGGTGGAGACTTTGGGGACACCATGGCCATGACGTGAAGATGTTGGGGACCCCATGGCCATGAGGTGGGGACCTTGAGGACCCCACGACCATGCCAAGGGGACATTGGGGACCCCGTGACCATGAGGTGGGAACCTTGAGAATCCCGTGACCATGAGGTGGGGACCTTGGGGACACCATGGCCATGAGGTGGAGACCTTGGGGACACCATGACCATGACATGAGGACCTTGGGGGCACCATGGCCATGAGGTGGAGACCTTGGGGACACCATGACCATGACATGAGGACCTTGGGGGCACCATGGCGATGAGGTGGGGACCTTGGGGACACCATGGCCATGCCGTGGGGACCTTGGGGCCACCACCACCATGATGTGGGGACCTCGGGGACCTCATGGCCATGGGGTGGGGACCTCGGAGACCCCACCACCATGCCGTGGAGACCTTGGGGCCACCACCGCCATGCCGTGGGGCACCTTGGGGACCCCACGACCACGCCAAGGGGACCTTGGGGACACCACGACCGTGTGTGTGTGTGTGTGTGTCCCCCCTAACTCTTTTTTTTTTTTTTTTTTTTTTTCTCTCTCTCTCTCCCCCCCCCAGGCCCCCCCAGCGCAACCACCCCGACCTTGGCCCGGGGGGGACCCGGCCGTCCCCCCCGTCACCGTCACCGACGCCTTCAACCCCTTGGGACCCCCCAAACCCCCCCAAATCCTGCCTGGAGGAGGAGGAGGAGGAGAAAGGGGGGGCGCCCCCCCGCCTTTCCCACGCCCCCCCCCGCCCCCCCACCACCACCACCACCACCATCACCACCATCACCACCAGCACCAGCACCACCAGCACCACCAGCACCACCCGACGACGGCCGCCCCCCCCCGGGGCCGGCGGCGGGGGGGGTCCCTTCCAACGAAAGGATGGATTTCGGGGGGCCCCCCCCGCCGCCGCCCCCCCCTCCTCCTCCTCCTCCTCCTCCTCTTCCTCCTCCTTTACCTCCCCCCCCCCCTCCGCCCCCCACCGCCCCCCCCTCGTCACCACCCGGACTGTCACCCCTTCGTTCCTTCGGCATTCCGGACTCGAGGGGGGTCACCGGAGGAGGAGGAGGAGGAGGAGGAGGAGGAGGAGGAGGAGGGGGGGGGGACAACAACAACAGGGGGGGGGGGGACACCCCCTAGAAGGTCCCCACCCCCCCCTACGGGGGTCCCCATTTAAGGGGACGCCCCGATCACGAGGACTCGGCTATTTTGGGGGTCTGCGTCCCCCAAAGTACCGCCGCCAGCTCTTGACGGCCCCCCCCCCGCCCCCCCCCCCCCCCGTTGTGTCGTCGTCCCCGTTCCCCCCCCCCTCCCCAATTCTGCGGCGCTTTATTATTATTATTATTGTTATTATTAATTATTATTAATTATTATTGGGGAAGGGGTGGTAGGAAGCGGGGGAAGGGGGGGGGGGATTAGCCCAAAATTGGGGGGGGGGGCTGCTGCCTCTTTGAGGGGGGGGGCACCCACCCATTTTGAGGGGGCACCCACCCGTTTTGGGGGGGTTGTTGCCTCTTGGGGGGGGCACCCGCCTATTTTGGGGGGGGGCACCCACCCATTTAGGGGGGGGCTGCTGCCTCTTGGGGGGGGGGCACCCACCCCTTTGGGGGGGCTTTTGCCTCTTGGGGGGGCCACCCACCCATTTAGGGGGGGCTGCTGCCTCTTGAGGGGGCCACCCACCCATTTAGGGGGGGCACCCACCCCCCTTTACCCTGGGGGGGGCGCACTGGGGGGGGGGTCTCAATTCCCCCCCCCCCAAAGCTGTATGTGGTGGCACCCATGGGTGGGGAGGGGGACACCCATGACGGGGGGGGGGGGCACCCATGGGTGGGGGTGCCCCCCCCCCCAGTGGATTTTAGTCAAAATTTTAATTCATTGTACCAAAGATGGTGCCCCCCCCCCCCCTCCCCTTCATGGGTGCTGCCCCCCCCTCCACCCAGGGCCACCCATGGGTGCTGCCCCCCCCCCACACCGGGGGGGGGGAGCGGGGGGGGGGCGGTGAATAAAATGGTGACAGCAGCACCCGCGGGTCCCCTCACTGCTCCGGCTATAGGGGCTGGGGGGGGGGGGTCCTATAGGGTGGGGGGGGGGGCTGTAGGGGCTGGGGAGGGGGCTATAGGGGCTGGGGGGGGGATCTATAGGGTATAGGGGGAGGTATGGGGCTGGGGGGGGGCTGTATAGGGGGGATATAGGGGCCGGGGGGGGGGATCTATAGGGCAGAGGGGGGGGGTATGGGGGCTGGGGGGGGGATCTATAGGGTAGAGGGGGTATAGGGACCGGAGGGGGCTGTATAGGGGGCTATAGGGACCGGGGGGGGGGCCTCTATAGGGTATAGGGGCCGGGGGGGGGGTCCCTATAGGGTCTAGGGGAGCTATGGGAACTGGGGGGGGGGGGCCTATAGGGTATAGAGGAGCTATAGGGACTGGGGGGGGGCCGTATAGGATATAGGGGAGCTGTAGGGGGGGGGTGACATCCTATATCCTGGGGGGGGGGACCATATTGCTCCTGGGGGGTCCCTATAGGGCCTGGGAGGGTCCCTATGGTATCGGGGGGGGGGGGGGGCGACCCTATAGCACCCAAAGATCTGTGGGGCACCTGGGAAAAGCCCCTGTAAGGTCTGGGGGTGTCTGTAGTGCTGGGGGGGGGGCACTATAGCTCCCAGGGGTCCCTATAGAGTCCAGTGTTGCCTCTAAATACCTATGGGGACTCCCTACAGCCCCCCCAGAGCCCCTAAATACCCCCTATAGCCCCCCACAGGCCCCCTAAATACCCCCTATAGCCCCCCCACGAAGCCCTAAATACTCCCTGGGATCCCCTATAGACCCCCCGAAGCCCTAAATACCCCCTATAGCCCCCCCCCAGGCCTCTAAATATGCCCTATAGCCCCCCCCACGAAGCCCTAAATACCCCCTGGATCCCCTATAGCCCCCCCCGAGCCCCTAAATACCCCCTATAGCCCCCCCCCCCCCCCCCCCCCCCCCCCCCCGAGGATCTAAATACACCCCGGGATCCCGTATAGCCCCCCCCAAGCCCCTAAATACCCCCTATAGCCCCCCCCCAGGCCTCTAAATACCCCCTAGAGCCCCCCCCGAAGCCCTAAATACCCCCTATAGCCCCCCCCAGGCTTCTAAATACCCCCTATAGCCCCCCCAGGCCCCTAAATAACCCCCCCAGGGCCCCTATATACCTCCTGCCCCACACATCTATAGGGGGGTAGCACCTATAGAAAATCCCAGCCCCTTCCTCCCTGGGAGGGGGGGGGGCACCCCCCCAACGAGGTGGGGCAGGGAACCCAGATGGCCAGGCCCCACCTCCGTCACTGGGGGGAGCTGGGGAGAACTGGGAGCACTGGGGTATTAAGGGCGGGGGGGGGGGCTACTGGGAGCACTGGGGGCAACTGGGAGCGCTGGGGTGTGGGGGACATTGAGGGCAGTGGGGGTAACTGGGGGCAACGGGGCAGATGAGAGAGACTGGGAACGTTGGCTTGTGGGGCATACTGGGAGCACTGGGTGCAACGGGGAGTGCTGGGATGGGGGGGCCATCGGGAGGAACTGGGGGCAACTGGGAGCATTGGGGTAAAGGGGAGGAACTGGGAACGGTGAGTTGTGGGGCAGCCTGGGGGTAACTGGGGGTAACTGGGGTGTGGGGGACATGGAGGACAGTGGGGGCAACTGGGGGCATTGGGGCAAATGGGAGGAACTGGGAACAGCGGCTCGCGTTCCAACTGGACAAGCCGCGCCGGGGGGACTGGGACCAGTTTGAGTCCCTCCGGTATGTACTGAGCCCCTCCCCCCCCCCCCCCAATTAATCCCGCCCCCCCCAATTAATCTCGAGCCAGGCTCCCCTCCCCGCCCCCACCAAAGTCTTCCCGACGCAAAGCATCATGGGAGCTCGGTGCAAGCTGGGACAGCCCGGGGTTAATTACGGCCACGTAATTATGACCTTGACGAGTTGCCTGGAGCTCAATTAACACCTGAGCTCATTAAGAGGCCTCTTAATGAACCCGGAGCTGATTGGGCAACGATGGGCCCAGGGCAAGTCGAGACGATCCAGGAGGGGGCTGAGTCAGCCCAACCCAACCCAGCCCAGTCCAACCCAGTGACGGGGTTGGCTTCAACTGGGATTTCCAGAGAACTGGAAGGACCCGCTCGAGCGGCGGCTCCCTGCCCCCGAGGTACCGACCTGGGAGGTTCCCCAGGGTCTTCTGGGGTTGGACTGGGAGGAACTGGGAGGCCCCTGGGGAGGAAGAGGAGAAGGTGTGAGCTCATCTCCTCTCCTTCTGGAGGGACCAAGAGAAATGGGGGTGGCTGAGGGTCGCCACGGCGCCCGGCACGGGGTCACCATCTCCGTCCCACCCCCGGGATCGGTGAGGGGCTGGGGATGGTCACGGGGTTTGCCCAGAGGAGCTGGAGGTGGCCAGGAACGAAGGCAAGGACGGAGAGAAGGAGAAAGGTTGAGAGCAGGCCAGGAGGAAACGCGGAAAAAACGGGCAAGAGGAAGGACAAGCCGCGGCTTGGTGGTTCTCAGCTGTCCTCGGCCAACCCCGCGTCCTGCATCCGGCGAGGAGCCACGGTTCAAGGTTGACCCTCACCAAAGACGCGTCCCGGCACGTGCCGGCATCCAGTGAGGAGCCACGGTTCAAGGTTGACCATCATCGGGGTTGACCCTCACCAAAGATGTGTCCCAGCACGTCTTGGCCAACCCTGCACCCAGCGAGGAGCCACGGTTCAAGGTTGACCCTCACAAAGACGCGTCCCGGCACGTCTTGGCCAACCCTGCATCCAGCAAGGAGCTACGGTTCAAGGTTGACCCTCATCAAGGTTGACCCTCATCAAAGATGTGTCCCGGCACATCTTGGCCAACGCTGCATCCAGCGAGGAGCCACGGTTCAAGGTTGACCCTCACCAAAGACACGTCCCAGCACGTGCCGGCATCCAGTGAGAAGCCACGGTTCAAGGTTGACCCTCACAAAGATGCGTCCCGGCATGTCTTGGCCAACGCTGCATCCAGCGAGGAGCCACGGTTCAAGGTTGACCCTCACAAAGACATGTCCTGGCACGTCTTGGCCAACCCTGCATCCAGCGAGGAGCTACGGTTCAAGGTTGACCCTCACAAAGACACGTCCCGGCACATCTTGGCCAACCCTGCATCCAGCAAGGAGCTACGGTTCAAGGTTGACCCTCATCAAGGTTGACCCTCACCAAAGATGTGTCCCGGCACGTCTTGGCCAACCCTGCATCCAGCAAGGAGCTACGGTTCAAGGTTGACCCTCATCAAAGACGTGTCCCGGCACATCTTGGCCAACCCTGCATCCAGCAAGGAGCTACGGTTCAAGGTTGACCCTCATCAAGGTTGACCCTCATCAAAGATGTGTCCCGGCACATCTTGGCCAACGCTGCATCCAGCGAGGAGCCACGGTTCAAGGTTGAC
Source organism: Harpia harpyja (assembly GCF_026419915.1). Taxonomy (NCBI): domain Eukaryota; kingdom Metazoa; phylum Chordata; class Aves; order Accipitriformes; family Accipitridae; genus Harpia; species Harpia harpyja. Next base: position 43,375 of record NW_026293339.1, read on the forward strand.
CCTCACCAAAGACACGTCCCAGCACGTGCCGGCATCCAGTGAGAAGCCACGGTTCAAGGTTGACCCTCACAAAGACGCGTCCCGGCACGTCTTGGCCAACCCTGCATCCAGCGAGGAGCCACGGTTCAAGGTTGACCATCATCAAGGTTGACCCTCATCAAAGATGTGTCCCGGCACGTCTTGGCCAACCCTGCATCCAGCGAGGAGCCACGGTTCAAGGTTGACCCTCATCAAAGACGTGTCCCGGCACGTCTTGGCCAACCCTGCATCCAGCGAGGAGCCACGGTTCAAGGTTGACCCTCATCAAAGACGTGTCCCAGCACGTCTTGGCCAACCCTGGTCCTGCACCCAATGAGAAGCCACGTTTTAGGCTTGACTCCTACTGGAGACAGATCCTGGTGGCCTCTTGACCGCCTTCTCCATCCCTAGGTCCTGCATCTCCCAAGGACCTATGGTTTGGAGTCCAACCCCATCAAAGACACGTCCTGGTGCCACCTCAATCATCCTCGTCCAATCCCAGGTCTTACAGCCAGGGAGGAGCCACGTTTTGTGGTCCAACCCCATCCGAGATGTGTCCTGGTGCCTTCTCGACTATCTCCATCCAACCCAAGGTCCTGTGTCCAATGAGGATCCACGTTTCGGGGTGGATCCCATCAGAGCTGTGTCCCGATCTCCTCTCTATTGTCCTCACACGACCCCAGGTCTTGCACCCACCAAGGAGCCACGTTTTGGGGTCAAACCCACTGGAGATGCGTCCTGGTGTCCTCCCACCCATCTTCATCCAGCTCCAGGTTCTGGTATCCACCAAGGAGCCACGTTTTGGGGTCAAACCCACTGGAGATGCGTCCTGGTGTCCTCCCAAACATCTTCATCCAGCTCCAGGTTCTGGTATCCACCAAGGAGCCAGGTTTTGGGGTTGAACCCACTGGAGATGCGTCCTGGTGTCCTCCCACCCATCTTCATCCTGCTCCAGGTTCTGGTGAGGAGCCACGTTTTGGGGTTGAACCCACTGGAGATGCGTCCTGGTGTCCTCCCACCCATCTCCATCCAGCTCCTGGTTCTGGTATCCATCAAGAAGCCACGTTTTGGGGTTGAACCCACTGGAGATGCGTCCTGGTGTCCTCCCACCCATCTCCATCCAGCTCCTGGTTCTGGTATCCATCAAGAAGCCACGTTTTGGGGTTGAACCCACTGGAGATGCGTCCTGGTGTCCTCCCACCCATCTCCATCCAGCTCCTGGTTCTGGTATCCATCAAGAAGCCACGTTTTGGGGTTGAACCCACTGGAGATGCGTCCTGGTGTCCTCCCACCCATCTTCATCCAGCTCCAGGTTCTGGTATCCACCAAGGAGCCACGTTTTGGGGTTGAACCCACTGGAGATGCGTCCTGGTGTCCTCCCACCCATCTTCCTCCAGCTCCAGGTTCTGGTATCCACCAAGGAGCCACGTTTTGGGGTCGAACCCACTGGAGATGTGTCCTGGTGTCCTCCCACCCATCTTCATCCAGCTCCAGGTTCTGGTGAGGAGCCACGTTTTGGGGTCGAACCCACTGGAGATGTGTCCTGGTGTCCTCCCACCCATCTTCATCCAGCTCCGGGTTCTGGTATCCATCAAGAAGCCACGTTTTGGGGTCGAACCCACTGGAGATGCGTCCTGGTGTCCTCCCACCCATCTCCATCCAGCTCCAGATTCTGGTATCCACCAAGGAGCCACGTTTTGGGGTCGGAGCCACGTTTTGGGGTCGAACCCACTGGAGATGCGTCCTGGTGTCCTCCCACCCATCTTCATCCAGCTCCAGGTTCTGGTATCCACCAAGGAGCCACGTTTTGGGGTCAAACCCACTGGAGATGCGTCCT
>NW_026293340.1:0-45201 GCF_026419915.1 Harpia harpyja
AGCCCTCGTCGAAGAAAAGGTCCCCGGCAGCCGAGCCCTCGTCGAATATTTTTTCTTCGGCAGCCGAGCCCTCGTCGAAGAAAAGGTCCCCGGCAGCCGAGCCCTCGTCGAAGAAAAGGTCCCCGGCAGCCGAGCCCTCGTCGAAGAAAAGGTCCCCGGCAGCCGAGCCCTCGTCGAAGAAAAGGTCCCCGGCAGCCGAGCCCTCGTCGAAGAAAAGGTCCCCGGCAGCCGAGCCCTCGTCGAAGAAAAGGTCCCCGGCAGCCGAGCCCTCGTCGAAGAAAAGGTCCCCGGCAGCCGAGCCCTCGTCGAATATTTTTTCTTCGGCAGCCGAGCCCTCGTCGAAGAAAAGGTCCCCGGCAGCCGAGCCCTCGTCGAAGAAAAGGTCCCCGGCAGCCGAGCCCTCGTCGATAGAAAAGGTCCCCGGCAGCCGAGCCCTCGTCGAATATTTTTTCTTCGGCAGCCGAGCCCTCGTCGAAGAAAAGGTCCCCGGCAGCCGAGCCCTCGTCGAAGAAAAGGTCCCCGGCAGCCGAGCCCTCGTCGAAGAAAAGGTCCCCGGCAGCCGAGCCCTCGTCGAAGAAAAGGTCCCGGCAGCCGAGCCCTCGTCGAAGAAAAGGTCCCCGGCAGCCGAGCCCTCGTCGAAGAAAAGGTCCCCGGCAGCCGAGCCCTCGTCGAAGAAAAGGTCCCCGGCAGCCGAGCCCTCGTCGAATATTTTTTCTTCGGCAGCCGAGCCCTCGTCGAAGAAAAGGTCCCCGGCAGCCGAGCCCTCGTCGAAGAAAAGGTCCCCGGCAGCCGAGCCCTCGTCGAAGAAAAGGTCCCCGGCAGCCGAAGCCCTCGTCGAAGAAAAGGTCCCCGGCAGCCGAGCCCTCGTCGAATATTTTTTCTTCGGCAGCCGAGCCCTCGTCGAAGAAAAGGTCCCCGGCAGCCGAGCCCTCGTCGAAGAAAAGGTCCCCGGCAGCCGAGCCTCGTCGAAGAAAAGGTCCCCGGCAGCCGAGCCCTCGTCGAAGAAAAGGTCCCCGCAGCCGAGCCCTCGTCGAAGAAAAGGTCCCCGGCAGCCGAGCCCTCGTCGAAGAAAGGTCCCCGGCAGCCGAGCCCTCGTCGAATATTTTTCTTCGGCAGCCGAGCCCTCGTCGAATATTTTTTCTTCGGCAGCCGAGCCCTCGTCGAAGAAAGGTCCCCGGCAGCCGAGCCCTCGTCGAAGAAAAGGTCCCCGGCAGCCGAGCCCTCGTCGAAGAAAAGGTCCCCGGCAGCCGAGCCCTCGTCGAAGAAAAGGTCCCCGGCAGCCGAGCCCTCGTCGAAGAAAAGGTCCCCGGCAGCCGAGCCCTCGTCGAAGAAAAGGTCCCCGGCAGCCGAGCCCTCGTCGAATATTTTTTCTTCGGCAGCCGAGCCCTCGTCGAAGAAAAGGTCCCCGGCAGCCGAGCCCTCGTCGAATATTTTTTCTTCGGCAGCCGAGCCCTCGTCGAAGAAAAGGTCCCCGGCAGCCGAGCCCTCGTCGAAGAAAAGGTCCCCGGCAGCCGAGCCCTCGTCGAATATTTTTTCTTCGGCAGCCGAGCCCTCGTCGAAGAAAAGGTCCCCGGCAGCCGAGCCCTCGTCGAAGAAAAGGTCCCCGGCAGCCGAGCCCTCGTCGAAGAAAAGGTCCCCGGCAGCCGAGCCCTCGTCGAAGAAAAGGTCCCCGGCAGCCGAGCCCTCGTCGAAGAAAAGGTCCCCGGCAGCCGAGCCCTCGTCGAAGAAAAGGTCCCCGGCAGCCGAGCCCTCGTCGAATATTTTTTCTTCGGCAGCCGAGCCCTCGTCGAAGAAAAGGTCCCCGGCAGCCGAGCCCTCGTCGAAGAAAAGGTCCCCGGCAGCCGAGCCCTCGTCGAAGAAAAGGTCCCCGGCAGCCGAGCCCTCGTCGAATATTTTTTCTTCGGCAGCCGAGCCCTCGTCGAAGAAAAGGTCCCCGGCAGCCGAGCCCTCGTCGAAGAAAAGGTCCCCGGCAGCCGAGCCCTCGTCGAAGAAAAGGTCCCCGGCAGCCGAGCCCTCGTCGAATATTTTTTCTTCGGCAGCCGAGCCTCGTCGAAGAAAAGGTCCCCGGCAGCCGAGCCCTCGTCGAAGAAAAGGTCCCCGGCAGCCGAGCCCTCGTCGAAGAAAAGGTCCCCGGCAGCCGAGCCCTCGTCGAAGAAAAGGTCCCCGGCAGCCGAGCCCTCGTCGAAGAAAAGGTCCCGGCAGCCGAGCCCCTCGTCGAATATTTTTCTTCGGCAGCCGAGCCCTCGTCGAAGAAAAGGTCCCCGGCAGCCGAGCCCTCGTCGAAGAAAAGGTCCCCGGCAGCCGAGCCCTCGTCGAAGAAAAGGTCCCCGGCAGCCGAGCCCTCGTCGAAGAAAAGGTCCCCGGCAGCCGAGCCTCGTCGAAGAAAAGGTCCCCCGGCAGCCGAGCCCTCGTCGAATATTTTTTCTTCGGCAGCCGAGCCCTCGTCGAAGAAAAGGTCCCCGGCAGCCGAGCCCTCGTCGAAGAAAAGGTCCCCGGCAGCCGAGCCCTCGTCGAATATTTTTTCTTCGGCAGCCGAGCCCTCGTCGAAGAAAAGGTCCCCGGCAGCCGAGCCCTCGTCGAAGAAAAGGTCCCCGGCAGCCGAGCCCTCGTCGAAGAAAAGGTCCCCGGCAGCCGAGCCCTCGTCGAAGAAAAGGTCCCCGGCAGCCGAGCCCTCGTCGAAGAAAAGGTCCCCGGCAGCCGAGCCCTCGTCGAAGAAAAGGTCCCCGGCAGCCGAGCCCTCGTCGAATATTTTTTCTTCGGCAGCCGAGCCCTCGTCGAATATTTTTTCTTCGGCAGCCGAGCCCTCGTCGAATATTTTTTCTTCGGCAGCCGAGCCCTCGTCGAAGAAAAGGTCCCCGGCAGCCGAGCCCTCGTCGAAGAAAAGGTCCCCGGCAGCCGAGCCCTCGTCGAAGAAAAGGTCCCCGGCAGCCGAGCCCTCGTCGAAGAAAAGGTCCCCGGCAGCCGAGCCCTCGTCGAAGAAAAGGTCCCCGGCAGCCGAGCCCTCGTCGAAGAAAAGGTCCCCGGCAGCCGAGCCCTCGTCGAAGAAAAGGTCCCCGCAGCCGAGCCCTCGTCGAATATTTTTTTCTTCGGCAGCCGAGCCCTCGTCGAAGAAAAGGTCCCCGGCAGCCGAGCCCTCGTCGAAGAAAGGTCCCCGGCAGCCGAGCCCTCGTCGAAGAAAAGGTCCCCGGCAGCCGAGCCCTCGTCGAAGAAAAGGTCCCCGGCAGCCGAGCCCTCGTCGAAGAAAAGGTCCCCGGCAGCCGAGCCCTCGTCGAAGAAAAGGTCCCCGGCAGCCGAGCCCTCGTCGAAGAAAAGGTCCCCGGCAGCCGAGCCCTCGTCGAAGAAAAGGTCCCCGGCAGCCGAGCCCTCGTCGAATATTTTTTCTTCGGCAGCCGAGCCCTCGTCGAAGAAAAGGTCCCCGGCAGCCGAGCCCTCGTCGAAGAAAAGGTCCCCGGCAGCCGAGCCCCTCGTCGAAGAAAAGGTCCCCGGCAGCCGAGCCTCGTCGAATTTTTTCTTCGGCAGCCGAGCCCTCGTCGAAGAAAAGGTCCCCGGCAGCCGAGCCCTCGTCGAAGAAAAGGTCCCCGGCAGCCGAGCCCTCGTCGAAGAAAAGGTCCCCGGCAGCCGAGCCCTCGTCGAAGAAAAGGTCCCCGGCAGCCGAGCCCTCGTCGAAGAAAAGGTCCCCGGCAGCCGAGCCCTCGTCGAAGAAAAGGTCCCCGGCAGCCGAGCCCTCGTCGAAGAAAAGGTCCCCGGCAGCCGAGCCCTCGTCGAATATTTTTTCTTCGGCAGCCGAGCCCTCGTCGAAGAAAAGGTCCCCGGCAGCCGAGCCCTCGTCGAAGAAAAGGTCCCCGGGCAGCCGAGCCCTCGTCGAAGAAAAGGTCCCCGGCAGCCGAGCCCTCGTCGAAGAAAAGGTCCCCGGCAGCCGAGCCCTCGTCGAATATTTTTTCTTCGGCAGCCGAGCCCTCGTCGAAGAAAAGGTCCCCCCGGCAGCCGAGCCCTCGTCGAAGAAAAGGTCCCCGGCAGCCGAGCCCTCGTCGAAGAAAAGGTCCCCGGCAGCCGAGCCCTCGTCGAAGAAAAGGTCCCCGGCAGCCGAGCCCTCGTCGAAGAAAAGGTCCCCGGCAGCCGAGCCCTCGTCGAAGAAAAGGTCCCCCGGCAGCCGAGCCCTTCGTCGAAGAAAAGGTCCCCGGCAGCCGAGCCCTCGTCGAATATTTTTCTTCGGCAGCCGAGCCCTCGTCGAAGAAAAGGTCCCCGGCAGCCGAGCCCTCGTCGAAGAAAAGGTCCCCGGCAGCCGAGCCCTCGTCGAAGAAAAAGGTCCCCGGCAGCCGAGCCCTCGCCGAATATTTTTTCTTCGGCAGCCGAGCCCTCGTCGAAGAAAAGGTCCCCGGCAGCCGAGCCCTCGTCGAAGAAAAGGTCCCCGGCAGCCGAGCCCTCGTCGAATATTTTTTCTTCGGCAGCCGAGCCCTCGTCGAAGAAAAGGTCCCGGCAGCCGAGCCCTCGTCGAAGAAAAGGTCCCCGGCAGCCGAGCCCTCGTCGAATATTTTTTCTTCGGCAGCCGAGCCCTCGTCGAAGAAAAGGTCCCCGGCAGCCGAGCCCTCGTCGAAGAAAAGGTCCCCGGCAGCCGAGCCCTCGTCGAAGAAAAGGTCCCGGCAGCCGAGCCCTCGTCGAAGAAAAGGTCCCCGGCAGCCGAGCCCTCGTCGAAGAAAAGGTCCCCGGCAGCCGAGCCCTCGTCGAATATTTTTTCTTCGGCAGCCGAGCCCTCGTCGAAGAAAAGGTCCCCGGCAGCCGAGCCCTCGTCGAAGAAAAGGTCCCCCGGCAGCCGAGCCCTCGTCGAATATTTTTTCTTCGGCAGCCGAGCCCCTCGTCGAAGAAAAGGTCCCCGGCAGCCGAGCCCTCGTCGAAGAAAAGGTCCCCGGCAGCCGAGCCCTCGTCGAATATTTTTTCTTCGGCAGCCGAGCCCTCGTCGAAGAAAAGGTCCCCGGCAGCCGAGCCCTCGTCGAATATTTTTTCTTCGGCAGCCGAGCCCTCGTCGAAGAAAAGGTCCCCGGCAGCCGAGCCCTCGTCGAAGAAAAGGTCCCCGGCAGCCGAGCCCTCGTCGAAGAAAAGGTCCCCGGCAGCCGAGCCCTCGTCGAAGAAAAGGTCCCACGGCAGCCGAGCCCCTCGTCGAAGAAAAGGTCCCCGGCAGCCGAGCCCTCGTCGAATATTTTTTCTTCGGCAGCCGAGCCCTCGTCGAAGAAAAGGTCCCCGGCAGCCGAGCCCTCGTCGAAGAAAAGGTCCCCGGCAGCCGAGCCCTCGTCGAAGAAAAGGTCCCGGCAGCCGAGCCCTCGTCGAATATTTTTTCTTCGGCAGCCGAGCCCTCGTCGAAGAAAAGGTCCCCGGCCAGCCGAGCCCTCGTCGAAGAAAAGGTCCCCGGCAGCCGAGCCCTCGTCGAAGAAAAGGTCCCCGGCAGCCGAGCCCTCGTCGAAGAAAAGGTCCCGGCAGCCGAGCCCTCGTCGAAGAAAAGGTCCCCGGCAGCCGAGCCCTCGTCGAATTTTTTTTCTTCGGCAGCCGAGCCCTCGTCGAAGAAAAGGTCCCCGGCAGCCGAGCCCTCGTCGAAGAAAAGGTCCCCGGCAGCCGAGCCCTCGTCGAAGAAAAGGTCCCCGGCAGCCGAGCCCTCGTCGAAGAAAAGGTCCCCGGCAGCCGAGCCCTCGTCGAATATTTTTTCTTCGGCAGCCGAGCCCTCGTCGAAGAAAAGGTCCCGGCAGCCGAGCCCTCGTCGAAGAAAAGGTCCCCGGCAGCCGAGCCCTCGTCGAATATTTTTTCTTCGGCAGCCGAGCCCTCGTCGAAGAAAAGGTCCCCGGCAGCCGAGCCCTCGTCGAAGAAAAGGTCCCCGGCAGCCGAGCCCTCGTCGAAGAAAAGGTCCCCGGCAGCCGAGCCCTCGTCGAAGAAAAGGTCCCCGGCAGCCGAGCCCTCGTCGAAGAAAAGGTCCCCGGCAGCCGAGCCCTCGTCGAATAATTTTTTCTTCGGCAGCCGAGCCCTCGTCGAATATTTTTTCTTCGCAGCCGAGCCCTCGTCGAAGAAAAGGTCCCGGCAGCCGAGCCCTCGTCGAAGAAAAGGTCCCGGCAGCCGAGCCCTCGTCGAAGAAAAGGTCCCCGGCAGCCGAGCCCTCGTCGAAGAAAAGGTCCCCGGCAGCCGAGCCCTCGTCGAAGAAAAGGTCCCCGGCAGCCGAGCCCTCGTCGAAGAAAAGGTCCCCGGCAGCCGAGCCCTCGTCGAATATCTTTTTCTTCGGCAGCCGAGCCCTCGTCGAAGAAAAGGTCCCCGGCAGCCGAGCCCTCGTCGAAGAAAAGGTCCCCGGCAGCCGAGCCCTCGTCGAAGAAAAGGTCCCCGGCAGCCGAGCCCTCGTCGAAGAAAAGGTCCCCGGCAGCCGAGCCCTCGTCGAAGAAAAGGTCCCCGGCAGCCGAGCCCTCGTCGAAGAAAAGGTCCCCGGCAGCCGAGCCCTCGTCGAAGAAAAGGTCCCCGGCAGCCGAGCCCTCGTCGAATATTTTTTCTTCGGCAGCCGAGCCCTCGTCGAAGAAAAGGTCCCCGGCAGCCGAGCCCTCGTCGAAGAAAAGGTCCCCGGCAGCCGAGCCCCTCGTCGAAGAAAAGGTCCCCGGCAGCCGAGCCCTCGTCGAATATTTTTTCTCGGCAGCCGAGCCCTCGTCGAAGAAAAGGTCCCCGGCAGCCGAGCCCCTCGTCGAAGAAAAGGTCCCCGGCAGCCGAGCCCTCGTCGAAGAAAAGGTCCCCGGCAGCCGAGCCCTCGTCGAAGAAAAAGGTCCCCGGCAGCCGAGCCCTCGTCGAAGAAAAGGTCCCCGGCAGCCGAGCCCTCGTCGAAGAAAAGGTCCCCGGCAGCCGAGCCCTCGTCGAAGAAAAGGTCCCCGGCAGCCGAGCCCTCGTCGAAGAAAAGGTCCCCGGCAGCCGAGCCCTCGTCGAATATTTTTTCTTCGGCAGCCGAGCCCTCGTCGAAGAAAAGGTCCCCGGCAGCCGAGCCCTCGTCGAAGAAAAGGTCCCCGGCAGCCGAGCCCTCGTCGAAGAAAAGGTCCCCGGCAGCCGAGCCCTCGTCGAAGAAAAGGTCCCCGGCAGCCGAGCCCTCGTCGAATATTTTTTCTTCGGCAGCCGAGCCCTCGTCGAAGAAAAGGTCCCCGGCAGCCGAGCCCTCGTCGAAGAAAAGGTCCCCGGCAGCCGAGCCCTCGTCGAAGAAAAGGTCCCCGGCAGCCGAGCCCTCGTCGAAGAAAAGGTCCCCGGCAGCCGAGCCCTCGTCGAAGAAAAGGTCCCCGGCAGCCGAGCCCTCGTCGAAGAAAAGGTCCCCGGCAGCCGAGCCCTCGTCGAAGAAAAGGTCCCCGGCAGCCGAGCCCTCGTCGAAGAAAAGGTCCCCGGCAGCCGAGCCCTCGTCGAATATTTTTTCTTCGGCAGCCGAGCCCTCGTCGAAGAAAAGGTCCCCGGCAGCCGAGCCCTCGTCGAAGAAAAGGTCCCCGGCAGCCGAGCCCTCGTCGAAGAAAAGGTCCCCGGCAGCCGAGCCCTCGCCGAATATTTTTTCTTCGGCAGCCGAGCCCTCGTCGAAGAAAAGGTCCCCGGCAGCCGAGCCCTCGTCGAAGAAAAGGTCCCCGGCAGCCGAGCCCTCGTCGAAGAAAAGGTCCCCGGCAGCCGAGCCCTCGTCGAATATTTTTTCTTCGGCAGCCGAGCCCTCGTCGAAGAAAAGGTCCCCGGCAGCCGAGCCCTCGTCGAAGAAAAGGTCCCCGGCAGCCGAGCCCTCGTCGAAGAAAAGGTCCCCCGGCAGCCGAGCCCTCGTCGAAGAAAAGGTCCCCGGCAGCCGAGCCCTCGTCGAAGAAAAGGTCCCCGGCAGCCGAGCCCTCGTCGAATATTTTTTCTTCGGCAGCCGAGCCCTCGTCGAAGAAAAGGTCCCCGGCAGCCGAGCCCTCGTCGAAGAAAAGGTCCCCGGCAGCCGAGCCCTCGTCGAATATTTTTTCTTCGGCAGCCGAGCCCTCGTCGAAGAAAAGGTCCCCGGCAGCCGAGCCCTCGTCGAAGAAAAGGTCCCCGGCAGCCGAGCCCTCGTCGAATATTTTTTCTTCGGCAGCCGAGCCCTCGTCGAAGAAAGGTCCCCGGCAGCCGAGCCCTCGTCGAATATTTTTTCTTCGGCAGCCGAGCCCTCGTCGAAGAAAAGGTCCCCGGCAGCCGAGCCCTCGTCGAAGAAAAGGTCCCCGGCAGCCGAGCCCTCGTCGAAGAAAAGGTCCCCGGCAGCCGAGCCCTCGTCGAATATTTTTTCTTCGGCAGCCGAGCCCTCGTCGAAGAAAAGGTCCCCGGCAGCCGAGCCCTCGTCGAAGAAAAGGTCCCCCGGCAGCCGAGCCCTCGTCGAAGAAAAGGTCCCCGGCAGCCGAGCCCTCGTCGAAGAAAAGGTCCCCGGCAGCCGAGCCCTCGTCGAAGAAAAGGTCCCCGGCAGCCGAGCCCTCGTCGAATATTTTTTCTTCGGCAGCCGAGCCCTCGTCGAAGAAAAGGTCCCCGGCAGCCGAGCCCTCGTCGAAGAAAAGGTCCCCGGCAGCCGAGCCCTCGTCGAATATTTTTTCTTCGGCAGCCGAGCCCTCGTCGAAGAAAAGGTCCCCGGCAGCCGAGCCCTCGTCGAAGAAAAGGTCCCCGGCAGCCGAGCCCTCGTCGAAGAAAAGGTCCCCGGCAGCCGAGCCCTCGTCGAAGAAAAGGTCCCCGGCAGCCGAGCCCTCGTCGAAGAAAAGGTCCCCGGCAGCCGAGCCCTCGTCGAAGAAAAGGTCCCCGGCAGCCGAGCCCTCGTCGAATATTTTTTCTTCGGCAGCCGAGCCCTCGTCGAAGAAAAGGTCCCCGGCAGCCGAGCCCTCGTCGAAGAAAAGGTCCCCGGCAGCCGAGCCCTCGTCGAAGAAAAGGTCCCCGGCAGCCGAGCCCTCGTCGAAGAAAAGGTCCCCGGCAGCCGAGCCCTCGTCGAAGAAAAGGTCCCCGGCAGCCGAGCCCTCGTCGAATATTTTTTCTTCGGCAGCCGAGCCCTCGTCGAAGAAAAGGTCCCCGGCAGCCGAGCCCTCGTCGAAGAAGAAGGTCCCCGGCAGCCGAGCCCTCGTCGAAGAAAAGGTCCCCGGCAGCCGAGCCCTCGTCGAAGAAAAGGTCCCCGGCAGCCGAGCCCTCGTCGAAGAAAAGGTCCCCGGCAGCCGAGCCCTCGTCGAAGAAAAGGTCCCCGGCAGCCGAGCCCTCGTCGAATATTTTTTCTTCGGCAGCCGAGCCCTCGTCGAAGAAAAGGTCCCCGGCAGCCGAGCCCTCGTCGAAGAAAAGGTCCCCGGCAGCCGAGCCCTCGTCGAAGAAAAGGTCCCCGGCAGCCGAGCCCCTGTCGAAGAAAAGGTCCCCGGCAGCCGAGCCCTCGTCGAAGAAAAGGTCCCCGGCAGCCGAGCCCTCGTCGAAGAAAAGGTCCCCGGCAGCCGAGCCCTCGTCGAAGAAAAGGTCCCCGGCAGCCGAGCCCTCGTCGAATATTTTTTCTTCGGCAGCCGAGCCCTCGTCGAAGAAAAGGTCCCCGGCAGCCGAGCCCTCGTCGAAGAAAAGGTCCCCGGCAGCCGAGCCCTCGTCGAAGAAAGGTCCCCGGCAGCCGAGCCCTCGTCGAATATTTTTTCTTCGGCAGCCGAGCCCTCGTCGAAGAAAAGGTCCCCGGCAGCCGAGCCCTCGTCGAAGAAAAGGTCCCCGGCAGCCGAGCCCTCGTCGAAGAAAAGGTCCCCGGCAGCCGAGCCCTCGTCGAAGAAAAGGTCCCCGGCAGCCGAGCCCTCGTCGAAGAAAAGGTCCCCGGCAGCCGAGCCCTCGTCGATAGAAAAGGTCCCCGGCAGCCGAGCCCTCGTCGAAGAAAAGGTCCCCGGCAGCCGAGCCCTCGTCGAAGAAAAGGTCCCGGCAGCCGAGCCCTCGTCGAATATTTTTTCTTCGGCAGCCGATGCCCCTCGTTCGAAGAAAAGGTCCCCGGCAGCCGAGCCCTCGTCGAAGAAAGGTCCCCGGCAGCCGAGCCCTCGTCGAAGAAAAGGTCCCCGGCAGCCGAGCCCTCGTCGAAGAAAAGGTCCCCGGCAGCCGAGCCCTCGTCGAATATTTTTCTTCGGCAGCCGAGCCCTCGTCGAAGAAAAGGTCCCCGGCAGCCGAGCCCTCGTCGAAGAAAAGGTCCCCGGCAGCCGAGCCCTCGTCGAAGAAAGGTCCCGGCAGCCGAGCCCTCGTCGAAGAAAAGGTCCCCGGCAGCCGAGCCCTCGTCGAAGAAAAGGTCCCCGGCAGCCGAGCCCTCGTCGAAGAAAAGGTCCCCGGCAGCCGAGCCCTCGTCGAAGAAAAGGTCCCCGGCAGCCGAGCCCTCGTCGAAGAAAAGGTCCCCGGCAGCCGAGCCCTCGTCGAATATTTTTTCTTCGGCAGCCGAGCCCTCGTCGAAGAAAAGGTCCCGAGCAGCCGAGCCCTCGTCGAAGAAAAGGTCCCCGGCAGCCGAGCCCTCGTCGAAGAAAGGTCCCCGGCAGCCGAGCCCTCGCCGAATATTTTTCTTCGGCAGCCGAGCCCTCGTCGAAGAAAAGGTCCCCGGCAGCCGAGCCCTCGTCGAAGAAAAGGTCCCCGGCAGCCGAGCCCTCGTCGAAGAAAAGGTCCCCGGCAGCCGAGCCCTCGTCGAATATTTTTTCTTCGGCAGCCGAGCCCTCGTCGAAGAAAAGGTCCCCGGCAGCCGAGCCCTCGTCGAAGAAAAGGTCCCCGGCAGCCGAGCCCTCGTCGAAGAAAAGGGTCCCCGGCAGCCGAGCCCTCGTCGAAGAAAAGGTCCCCGGCAGCCGAGCCCTCGTCGAAGAAAAGGTCCCCGGCAGCCGAGCCCTCGTCGAATATTTTTCTTCGGCAGCCGAGCCCTCGTCGAAGAAAAGGTCCCCGGCAGCCGAGCCCTCGTCGAAGAAAAGGTCCCCGGCAGCCGAGCCCTCGTCGAATATTTTTTCTTCGGCAGCCGAGCCCTCGTCGAAGAAAAGGTCCCCGGCAGCCGAGCCCTCGTCGAAGAAAAGGTCCCCGGCAGCCGAGCCCTCGTCGAATATTTTTTCTTCGGCAGCCGAGCCCTCGTCGAAGAAAAGGTCCCCGGCAGCCGAGCCCTCGTCGAATATTTTTTCTTCGGCAGCCGAGCCCTCGTCGAAGAAAAGGTCCCCGGCAGCCGAGCCCTCGTCGAAGAAAAGGTCCCCGGCAGCCGAGCCCTCGTCGAAGAAAAGGTCCCCGGCAGCCGAGCCCTCGTCGAATATTTTTTCTTCGGCAGCCGAGCCCTCGTCGAAGAAAAGGGTCCCCGGCAGCCGAGCCCTCGTCGAAGAAAAGGTCCCCGGCAGCCGAGCCCTCGTCGAAGAAAGGTCCCCGGCAGCCGAGCCCTCGTCGAAGAAAAGGTCCCCGGCAGCCGAGCCCTCGTCGAAGAAAAGGTCCCGGCAGCCGAGCCCTCGTCGAATATTTTTTCTTCGGCAGCCGAGCCCTCGTCGAAGAAAAGGTCCCCGGCAGCCGAGCCCTCGTCGAAGAAAAGGTCCCCCGGCAGCCGAGCCCTCGTCGAATATTTTTTCTTCGGCAGCCGAGCCCTCGTCGAAGAAAAGGTCCCGGCAGCCGAGCCCTCGTCGAGAAAGGTCCCCGGCAGCCGAGCCCTCGTCGAAGAAAAGGTCCCCGGCAGCCGAGCCCTCGTCGAAGAAAAGGTCCCCGGCAGCCGAGCCCTCGTCGAAGAAAAGGTCCCCGGCAGCCGAGCCCTCGTCGAAGAAAAGGTCCCCGGCAGCCGAGCCCTCGTCGAAGAAAAGGTCCCCGGCAGCCGAGCCCTCGTCGAAGAAAAGGTCCCCGGCAGCCGAAGCCCTCGTCGAAGAAAAGGTCCCCGGCAGCCGACCCTCGTCGAATATTTTTTCTTCGGCAGCCGAGCCCTCGTCGAAGAAAAGGTCCCCGGCAGCCGAGCCCTCGTCGAAGAAAAGGTCCCCGGCAGCCGAGCCCTCGTCGAAGAAAAGGTCCCCGGCAGCCGAGCCCTCGTCGAAGAAAAGGTCCCCGGCAGCCGAGCCCTCGTCGAAGAAAAGGTCCCCGGCAGCCGAGCCCTCGTCGAATATTTTTCTTCGGCAGCCGAGCCCTCGTCGAAGAAAAGGTCCCCGGCAGCCGAGCCCTCGTCGAAGAAAAGGTCCCCGGCAGCCGAGCCCTCGTCGAAGAAAAGGTCCCCGGCAGCCGAGCCCTCGTCGAAGAAAAGGTCCCCGGCAGCCGAGCCCTCGTCGAAGAAAAGGTCCCCGGCAGCCGAGCCCTCGTCGAAGAAAAGGTCCCCGGCAGCCGAGCCCTCGTCGAATATTTTTTCTTCGGCTGCCGAGCCCTCGTCGAAGAAAAGGTCCCCGGCAGCCGAGCCCTCGTCGAAGAAAAGGTCCCCGGCAGCCGAGCCCTCGTCGAAGAAAAGGTCCCCGGCAGCCGAGCCCTCGTCGAAGAAAAGGTCCCCGGCAGCCGAGCCCTCGTCGAAGAAAAGGTCCCCGGCAGCCGAGCCCTCGTCGAAGAAAAGGTCCCCGGCAGCCGAGCCCTCGTCGAAGAAAAGGTCCCCGGCAGCCGAGCCCTCGTCGAAGAAAAGGTCCCCGGCAGCCGAGCCCTCGTCGAATATTTTTTCTTCGGCAGCCGAGCCCTCGTCGAAGAAAAGGTCCCCGGCAGCCGAGCCCTCGTCGAAGAAAAGGTCCCCGGCAGCCGAGCCCTCGTCGAAGAAAAGGTCCCCGGCAGCCGAGCCCTCGTCGAATATTTTTTCTTCGGCAGCCGAGCCCTCGTCGAAGAAAAGGTCCCCGGCAGCCGAGCCCTCGTCGAAGAAAAGGTCCCCGGCAGCCGAGCCCTCGTCGAAGAAAAGGTCCCCGGCAGCCGAGCCCTCGTCGAAGAAAAGGTCCCCGGCAGCCGAGCCCTCGTCGAAGAAAAGGTCCCCGGCAGCCGAGCCCTCGTCGAAGAAAAGGTCCCCGGCAGCCGAGCCCTCGTCGAATATTTTTTCTTCGGCAGCCGAGCCCTCGTCGAAGAAAAGGTCCCCGGCAGCCGAGCCCTCGTCGAAGAAAAGGTCCCCGGCAGCCGAGCCCTCGTCGAAGAAAAGGTCCCCGGCAGCCGAGCCCTCGTCGAAGAAAAGGTCCCCGGCAGCCGAGCCCTCGTCGAATATTTTTTCTTCGGCAGCCGAGCCCTCGTCGAAGAAAAGGTCCCCGGCAGCCGAGCCCTCGTCGAATATTTTTTCTTCGGCAGCCGAGCCCTCGTCGAAGAAAAGGTCCCCGGCAGCCGAGCCCTCGTCGAAGAAAAGGTCCCCGGCAGCCGAGCCCTCGTCGAAGAAAAGGTCCCCGGCAGCCGAGCCCTCGTCGAAGAAAAGGTCCCCGGCAGCCGAGCCCTCGTCGAAGAAAAGGTCCCCGGCAGCCGAGCCCTCGTCGAAGAAAAGGTCCCCGGCAGCCGAGCCCTCGTCGAAGAAAAGGTCCCCGGCAGCCGAGCCCTCGTCGAATATTTTTTCTTCGGCAGCCGAGCCCTCGTCGAAGAAAAGGTCCCCGGCAGCCGAGCCCTCGTCGAAGAAAAGGTCCCCGGCAGCCGAGCCCTCGTCGAAGAAAAGGTCCCCGGCAGCCGAGCCCTCGTCGAAGAAAAGGTCCCCGGCAGCCGAGCCCTCGTCGAAGAAAAGGTCCCCGGCAGCCGAGCCCTCGTCGAAGAAAAGGTCCCCGGCAGCCGAGCCCTCGTCGAAGAAAAGGTCCCCGGCAGCCGAGCCCTCGTCGAAGAAAAGGTCCCCGGCAGCCGAGCCCTCGTCGAAGAAAAGGTCCCCGGCAGCCGAGCCCTCGTCGAAGAAAAGGTCCCCGGCAGCCGAGCCCTCGTCGAATATTTTTTCTTCGGCAGCCGAGCCCTCGTCGAAGAAAAGGTCCCCGGCAGCCGAGCCCTCGTCGAAGAAAAGGTCCCGGCAGCCGAGCCCTCGTCGAAGAAAAGGTCCCCGGCAGCCGAGCCCTCGTCGAAGAAAAGGTCCCCGGCAGCCGAGCCCTCGTCGAAGAAAAGGTCCCCGGCAGCCGAGCCCTCGTCGAAGAAAAGGTCCCCGGCAGCCGAGCCCTCGTCGAAGAAAAGGTCCCCGGCAGCCGAGCCCTCGTCGAATATTTTTTCTTCGGCAGCCGAGCCCTCGTCGAAGAAAAGGTCCCCGGCAGCCGAGCCCTCGTCGAAGAAAAGGTCCCCGGCAGCCGAGCCCTCGTCGAAGAAAAGGTCCCCGGCAGCCGAGCCCTCGTCGAATATTTTTTCTTCGGCAGCCGAGCCCTCGTCGAATATTTTTTATACGGCAGCCGAGCCCTCGTCGAATATTTTTTCTTCGGCAGCCGAGCCCTCGTCGAAGAAAAGGTCCCCGGCAGCCGAGCCCTCGTCGAAGAAAAGGTCCCCGGCAGCCGAGCCCTCGTCGAATATTTTTTCTTCGGCAGCCGAGCCCTCGTCGAATATTTTTTCTTCGGCAGCCGAGCCCTCGTCGAATATTTTTTCTTCGGCAGCCGAGCCCTCGTCGAAGAAAAGGTCCCCGGCAGCCGAGCCCTCGTCGAAGAAAAGGTCCCCGGCAGCCGAGCCCTCGTCGAAGAAAAGGTCCCCGGCAGCCGAGCCCTCGTCGAATATTTTTTCTTCGGCAGCCGAGCCCTCGTCGAAGAAAAGGTCCCCGGCAGCCGAGCCCTCGTCGAAGAAAAGGTCCCCGGCAGCCGAGCCCTCGTCGAAGAAAAGGTCCCCGGCAGCCGAGCCCTCGTCGAAGAAAAGGTCCCCGGCAGCCGAGCCCTCGTCGAAGAAAAGGTCCCCGGCAGCCGAGCCCTCGTCGAATATTTTTTCTTCGGCAGCCGAGCCCTCGTCGAATATTTTTTTTTCGGCAGCCGAGCCCTCGTCGAAGAAAAGGTCCCCGGCAGCCGAGCCCTCGTCGAATATTTTTTCTTCGGCAGCCGAGCCCTCGTCGAAGAAAAGGTCCCCGGCAGCCGAGCCCTCGTCGAAGAAAAGGTCCCCGGCAGCCGAGCCCTCGTCGAAGAAAAGGTCCCCGGCAGCCGAGCCCTCGTCGAAGAAAAGGTCCCCGGCAGCCGAGCCCTCGTCGAAGAAAAGGTCCCCGGCAGCCGAGCCCTCGTCGAATATTTTTTCTTCGGCAGCCGAGCCCTCGTCGAAGAAAAGGTCCCCGGCAGCCGAGCCCTCGTCGAATATTTTTTCTTCGGCAGCCGAGCCCTCGTCGAAGAAAAGGTCCCCGGCAGCCGAGCCCTCGTCGAAGAAAAGGTCCCCGGCAGCCGAGCCCTCGTCGAAGAAAAGGTCCCCGGCAGCCGAGCCCTCGTCGAATATTTTTTCTTCGGCAGCCGAGCCCTCGTCGAATATTTTTTATACGGCAGCCGAGCCCTCGTCGAATATTTTTTCTTCGGCAGCCGAGCCCTCGTCGAAGAAAAGGTCCCCGGCAGCCGAGCCCTCGTCGAAGAAAAGGTCCCCGGCAGCCGAGCCCTCGTCGAATATTTTTTCTTCGGCAGCCGAGCCCTCGTCGAATATTTTTTCTTCGGCAGCCGAGCCCTCGTCGAATATTTTTTCTTCGGCAGCCGAGCCCTCGTCGAAGAAAAGGTCCCCGGCAGCCGAGCCCTCGTCGAAGAAAAGGTCCCCGGCAGCCGAGCCCTCGTCGAAGAAAAGGTCCCCGGCAGCCGAGCCCTCGTCGAATATATTTTCTTCGGCAGCCGAGCCCTCGTCGAAGAAAAGGTCCCCGGCAGCTGAGCCCTCGTCGAAGAAAAGGTCCCCGGCAGCCGAGCCCTCTTCGAAGAAAAGGTCCCCGGCAGCCGAGCCCTCGTCGAAGAAAAGGTCCCCGGCAGCCGAGCCCTCGTCGAAGAAAAGGTCCCCGGCAGCCGAGCCCTCGTCGAATATTTTTTCTTCGGCAGCCGAGCCCTCGTCGAATATTTTTTCTTCGGCAGCCGAGCCCTCGTCGAAGAAAAGGTCCCCGGCAGCCGAGCCCTCGTCGAATATTTTTTCTTCGGCAGCCGAGCCCTCGTCGAAGAAAAGGTCCCCGGCAGCCGAGCCCTCGTCGAAGAAAAGGTCCCCGGCAGCCGAGCCCTCGTCGAAGAAAAGGTCCCCGGCAGCCGAGCCCTCGTCGAAGAAAAGGTCCCCGGCAGCCGAGCCCTCGTCGAAGAAAAGGTCCCCGGCAGCCGAGCCCTCGTCGAAGAAAAGGTCCCCGGCAGCCGAGCCCTCGTCGAATATTTTTTCTTCGGCAGCCGAGCCCTCGTCGAAGAAAAGGTCCCCGGCAGCCGAGCCCTCGTCGAATATTTTTTCTTCGGCAGCCGAGCCCTCGTCGAAGAAAAGGTCCCCGGCAGCCGAGCCCTCGTCGAAGAAAAGGTCCCCGGCAGCCGAGCCCTCGTCGAAGAAAAGGTCCCCGGCAGCCGAGCCCTCGTCGAATATTTTTTCTTCGGCAGCCGAGCCCTCGTCGAATATTTTTTCTTCGGCAGCCGAGCCCTCGTCGAAGAAAAGGTCCCCGGCAGCCGAGCCCTCGTCGAATATTTTTTCTTCGGCAGCCGAGCCCTCGTCGAAGAAAAGGTCCCCGGCAGCCGAGCCCTCGTCGAAGAAAAGGTCCCCGGCAGCCGAGCCCTCGTCGAATATTTTTTCTTCGGCAGCCGAGCCCTCGTCGAAGAAAAGGTCCCCGGCAGCCGAGCCCTCGTCGAATATTTTTTCTTCGGCAGCCGAGCCCTCGTCGAAGAAAAGGTCCCCGGCAGCCGAGCCCTCGTCGAAGAAAAGGTCCCCGGCAGCCGAGCCCTCGTCGAATATTTTTTCTTCGGCAGCCGAGCCCTCGTCGAAGAAAAGGTCCCCGGCAGCCGAGCCCTCGTCGAAGAAAAGGTCCCCGGCAGCCGAGCCCTCGTCGAATATTTTTTCTTCGGCAGCCGAGCCCTCGTCGAAGAAAAGGTCCCCGGCAGCCGAGCCCTCGTCGAAGAAAAGGTCCCCGGCAGCCGAGCCCTCGTCGAAGAAAAGGTCCCCGGCAGCCGAGCCCTCGTCGAAGAAAAGGTCCCCGGCAGCCGAGCCCTCGTCGAAGAAAAGGTCCCCGGCAGCCGAGCCCTCGTCGAAGAAAAGGTCCCCGACAGCCGAGCCCTCGTCGAATATTTTTTCTTCGGCAGCCGAGCCCTCGTCGAAGAAAAGGTCCCCGGCAGCCGAGCCCTCGTCGAATATTTTTTCTTCGGCAGCCGAGCCCTCGTCGAAGAAAAGGTCCCCGGCAGCCGAGCCCTCGTCGAATATTTTTTCTTCGGCAGCCGAGCCCTCGTCGAAGAAAAGGTCCCCGGCAGCCGAGCCCTCGTCGAATATTTTTTCTTCGGCAGCCGAGCCCTCGTCGAAGAAAAGGTCCCCGGCAGCCGAGCCCTCGTCGAAGAAAAGGTCCCCGGCAGCCGAGCCCTCGTCGAATATTTTTTCTTCGGCAGCCGAGCCCTCGTCGAAGAAAAGGTCCCCGGCAGCCGAGCCCTCGTCGAATATTTTTTCTTCGGCAGCCGAGCCCTCGTCGAAGAAAAGGTCCCCGGCAGCCGAGCCCTCGTCGAATATTTTTTCTTCGGCAGCCGAGCCCTCGTCGAAGAAAAGGTCCCCGGCAGCCGAGCCCTCGTCGAATATTTTTTCTTCGGCAGCCGAGCCCTCGTCGAATATTTTTTCTTCGGCAGCCGAGCCCTCGTCGAAGAAAAGGTCCCCGGCAGCCGAGCCCTCGTCGAATATTTTTTCTTCGGCAGCCGAGCCCTCGTCGAAGAAAAGGTCCCCGGCAGCCGAGCCCTCGTCGAAGAAAAGGTCCCCGGCAGCCGAGCCCTCGTCGAATATTTTTTCTTCGGCAGCCGAGCCCTCGTCGAAGAAAAGGTCCCCGGCAGCCGAGCCCTCGTCGAAGAAAAGGTCCCCGGCAGCCGAGCCCTCGTCGAAGAAAAGGTCCCCGGCAGCCGAGCCCTCGTCGAATATTTTTTCTTCGGCAGCCGAGCCCTCGTCGAAGAAAAGGTCCCCGGCAGCCGAGCCCTCGTCGAATATTTTTTCTTCGGCAGCCGAGCCCTCGTCGAATATTTTTTTTTTCGGCAGCCGAGCCCTCGTCGAAGAAAAGGTCCCCGGCAGCCGAGCCCTCGTCGAATATTTTTTCTTCGGCAGCCGAGCCCTCGTCGAAGAAAAGGTCCCCGGCAGCCGAGCCCTCGTCGAAGAAAAGGTCCCCGGCAGCCGAGCCCTCGTCGAAGAAAAGGTCCCCGGCAGCCGAGCCCTCGTCGAAGAAAAGGTCCCCGGCAGCCGAGCCCTCGTCGAAGAAAAGGTCCCCGGCAGCCGAGCCCTCGTCGAATATTTTTTCTTCGGCAGCCGAGCCCTCGTCGAAGAAAAGGTCCCCGGCAGCCGAGCCCTCGTCGAATATTTTTTCTTCGGCAGCCGAGCCCTCGTCGAAGAAAAGGTCCCCGGCAGCCGAGCCCTCGTCGAAGAAAAGGTCCCCGGCAGCCGAGCCCTCGTCGAAGAAAAGGTCCCCGGCAGCCGAGCCCTCGTCGAATATTTTTTCTTCGGCAGCCGAGCCCTCGTCGAATATTTTTTATACGGCAGCCGAGCCCTCGTCGAATATTTTTTCTTCGGCAGCCGAGCCCTCGTCGAAGAAGAAAAGGTCCCCGGCAGCCGAGCCCTCGTCGAAGAAAAGGTCCCCGGCAGCCGAGCCCTCGTCGAATATTTTTTCTTCGGCAGCCGAGCCCTCGTCGAATATTTTTTCTTCGGCAGCCGAGCCCTCGTCGAATATTTTTTCTTCGGCAGCCGAGCCCTCGTCGAAGAAAAGGTCCCCGGCAGCCGAGCCCTCGTCGAAGAAAAGGTCCCCGGCAGCCGAGCCCTCGTCGAAGAAAAGGTCCCCGGCAGCCGAGCCCTCGTCGAATATTTTTTCTTCGGCAGCCGAGCCCTCGTCGAAGAAAAGGTCCCCGGCAGCTGAGCCCTCGTCGAAGAAAAGGTCCCCGGCAGCCGAGCCCTCTTCGAAGAAAAGGTCCCCGGCAGCCGAGCCCTCGTCGAAGAAAAGGTCCCCGGCAGCCGAGCCCTCGTCGAAGAAAAGGTCCCCGGCAGCCGAGCCCTCGTCGAATATTTTTTCTTCGGCAGCCGAGCCCTCGTCGAATATTTTTTCTTCGGCAGCCGAGCCCTCGTCGAAGAAAAGGTCCCCGGCAGCCGAGCCCTCGTCGAATATTTTTTCTTCGGCAGCCGAGCCCTCGTCGAAGAAAAGGTCCCCGGCAGCCGAGCCCTCGTCGAAGAAAAGGTCCCCGGCAGCCGAGCCCTCGTCGAAGAAAAGGTCCCCGGCAGCCGAGCCCTCGTCGAAGAAAAGGTCCCCGGCAGCCGAGCCCTCGTCGAAGAAAAGGTCCCCGGCAGCCGAGCCCTCGTCGAATATTTTTTCTTCGGCAGCCGAGCCCTCGTCGAAGAAAAGGTCCCCGGCAGCCGAGCCCTCGTCGAATATTTTTTCTTCGGCAGCCGAGCCCTCGTCGAAGAAAAGGTCCCCGGCAGCCGAGCCCTCGTCGAAGAAAAGGTCCCCGGCAGCCGAGCCCTCGTCGAAGAAAAGGTCCCCGGCAGCCGAGCCCTCGTCGAAGAAAAGGTCCCCGGCAGCCGAGCCCTCGTCGAATATTTTTTCTTCGGCAGCCGAGCCCTCGTCGAATATTTTTTCTTCGGCAGCCGAGCCCTCGTCGAAGAAAAGGTCCCCGGCAGCCGAGCCCTCGTCGAATATTTTTTCTTCGGCAGCCGAGCCCTCGTCGAAGAAAAGGTCCCCGGCAGCCGAGCCCTCGTCGAAGAAAAGGTCCCCGGCAGCCGAGCCCTCGTCGAATATTTTTTCTTCGGCAGCCGAGCCCTCGTCGAAGAAAAGGTCCCCGGCAGCCGAGCCCTCGTCGAATATTTTTTCTTCGGCAGCCGAGCCCTCGTCGAAGAAAAGGTCCCCGGCAGCCGAGCCCTCGTCGAAGAAAAGGTCCCCGGCAGCCGAGCCCTCGTCGAATATTTTTTCTTCGGCAGCCGAGCCCTCGTCGAAGAAAAGGTCCCCGGCAGCCGAGCCCTCGTCGAATATTTTTTCTTCGGCAGCCGAGCCCTCGTCGAAGAAAAGGTCCCCGGCAGCCGAGCCCTCGTCGAAGAAAAGGTCCCCGGCAGCCGAGCCCTCGTCGAATATTTTTTCTTCGGCAGCCGAGCCCTCGTCGAAGAAAAGGTCCCCGGCAGCCGAGCCCTCGTCGAATATTTTTTCTTCGGCAGCCGAGCCCTCGTCGAAGAAAAGGTCCCCGGCAGCCGAGCCCTCGTCGAATATTTTTTCTTCGGCAGCCGAGCCCTCGTCGAAGAAAAGGTCCCCGGCAGCCGAGCCCTCGTCGAAGAAAAGGTCCCCGGCAGCCGAGCCCTCGTCGAATATTTTTTCTTCGGCAGCCGAGCCCTCGTCGAATATTTTTTCTTCGGCAGCCGAGCCCTCGTCGAAGAAAAGGTCCCCGGCAGCCGAGCCCTCGTCAAAGAAAAGGTCCCCGGCAGCCGAGCCCTCGTCGAATATTTTTTCTTCGGCAGCCGAGCCCTCGTCGAAGAAAAGGTCCCCGGCAGCCGAGCCCTCGTCGAATATTTTTTCTTCGGCAGCCGAGCCCTCGTCGAAGAAAAGGTCCCCGGCAGCCGAGCCCTCGTCGAAGAAAAGGTCCCCGGCAGCCGAGCCCTCGTCGAAGAAAAGGTCCCCGGCAGCCGAGCCCTCGTCGAAGAAAAGGTCCCCGACAGCCGAGCCCTCGTCGAATATTTTTTCTTCGGCAGCCGAGCCCTCGTCGAAGAAAAGGTCCCCGGCAGCCGAGCCCTCGTCGAATATTTTTTCTTCGGCAGCCGAGCCCTCGTCGAAGAAAAGGTCCCCGGCAGCCGAGCCCTCGTCGAATATTTTTTCTTCGGCAGCCGAGCCCTCGTCGAAGAAAAGGTCCCCGGCAGCCGAGCCCTCGTCGAATATTTTTTCTTCGGCAGCCGAGCCCTCGTCGAAGAAAAGGTCCCCGGCAGCCGAGCCCTCGTCGAAGAAAAGGTCCCCGGCAGCCGAGCCCTCGTCGAATATTTTTTCTTCGGCAGCCGAGCCCTCGTCGAAGAAAAGGTCCCCGGCAGCCGAGCCCTCGTCGAATATTTTTTCTTCGGCAGCCGAGCCCTCGTCGAAGAAAAGGTCCCCGGCAGCCGAGCCCTCGTCGAATATTTTTTCTTCGGCAGCCGAGCCCTCGTCGAAGAAAAGGTCCCCGGCAGCCGAGCCCTCGTCGAATATTTTTTCTTCGGCAGCCGAGCCCTCGTCGAATATTTTTTCTTCGGCAGCCGAGCCCTCGTCGAAGAAAAGGTCCCCGGCAGCCGAGCCCTCGTCGAATATTTTTTCTTCGGCAGCCGAGCCCTCGTCGAAGAAAAGGTCCCCGGCAGCCGAGCCCTCGTCGAAGAAAAGGTCCCCGGCAGCCGAGCCCTCGTCGAATATTTTTTCTTCGGCAGCCGAGCCCTCGTCGAAGAAAAGGTCCCCGGCAGCCGAGCCCTCGTCGAAGAAAAGGTCCCCGGCAGCCGAGCCCACGTCGAAGAAAAGGTCCCCGGCAGCCGAGCCCCTCGTCGAATATTTTTTCTTCGGCAGCCGAGCCCTCGTCGAAGAAAAGGTCCCCGGCAGCCGAGCCCTCGTCGAAGAAAAGGTCCCCGGCAGCCGAGCCCTCGTCGAAGAAAAGGTCCCCGGCAGCCGAGCCCTCGTCGAATATTTTTTCTTCGGCAGCCGAGCCCTCGTCGAAGAAAAGGTCCCCGGCAGCCGAGCCCTCGTCGAATATTTTTTCTTCGGCAGCCGAGCCCTCGTCGAAGAAAAGGTCCCCGGCAGCCGAGCCCTCGTCGAAGAAAAGGTCCCCGGCAGCCGAGCCCTCGTCGAAGAAAAGGTCCCCGGCAGCCGAGCCCTCGTCGAAGAAAAGGTCCCCGGCAGCCGAGCCCTCGTCGAAGAAAAGGTCCCCGGCAGCCGAGCCCTCGTCGAAGAAAAGGTCCCCGGCAGCCGAGCCCTCGTCGAATATTTTTTCTTCGGCAGCCAAGCCCTCGTCGAAGAAAAGGTCCCCGGCAGCCGAGCCCTCGTCGAATATTTTTTCTTCGGCAGCCGAGCCCTCGTCGAAGAAAAGGTCCCCGGCAGCCGAGCCCTCGTCGAAGAAAAGGTCCCCGGCAGCCGAGCCCTCGTCGAAGAAAAGGTCCCCGGCAGCCGAGCCCTCGTCGAAGAAAAGGTCCCCGGCAGCCGAGCCCTCGTCGAAGAAAAGGTCCCCGGCAGCCGAGCCCTCGTCGAAGAAAAGGTCCCCGGCAGCCGAGCCCTCGTCGAAGAAAAGGTCCCCGGCAGCCGAGCCCTCGTCGAAGAAAAGGTCCCCGGCAGCCGAGCCCTCGTCGAATATTTTTTCTTCGGCAGCCGAGCCCTCGTCGAAGAAAAGGTCCTCGGCAGCCGAGCCCTCGTCGAAGAAAAGGTCCCCGGCAGCCGAGCCCTCGTCGAAGAAAAGGTCCCCGGCAGCCGAGCCCTCGTCGAAGAAAAGGTCCCCGGCAGCCGAGCCCTCGTCGAAGAAAAGGTCCCCGGCAGCCGAGCCCTCGTCGAAGAAAAGGTCCCCGGCAGCCGAGCCCTCGTCGAAGAAAAGGTCCCCGGCAGCCGAGCCCTCGTCGAAGAAAAGGTCCCCGGCAGCCGAGCCCTCGTCGAATATTTTTTCTTCGGCAGCCGAGCCCTCGTCGAAGAAAAGGTCCCCGGCAGCCGAGCCCTCGTCGAATATTTTTTCTTCGGCAGCCGAGACCTCGTCGAAGAAAAGGTCCCCGGCAGCCGAGCCCTCGTCGAATATTTTTTCTTCGGCAGCCGAGCCCTCGTCGAAGAAAAGGTCCCCGGCAGCCGAGCCCTCGTCGAATATTTTTTCTTCGGCAGCCGAGACCTCGTCGAAGAAAAGGTCCCCGGCAGCCGAGCCCTCGTCGAATATTTTTTCTTCGGCAGCCGAGACCTCGTCGAAGAAAAGGTCCCCGGCAGCCGAGCCCTCGTCGAATATTTTTTCTTCGGCAGCCGAGCCCTCGTCGAAGAAAAGGTCCCCGGCAGCCGAGCCCTCGTCGAATATTTTTTCTTCGGCAGCCGAGCCCTCGTCGAAGAAAAGGTCCCCGGCAGCCGAGCCCTCGTCGAAGAAAAGGTCCCCGGCAGCCGAGCCCTCGTCGAAGAAAAGGTCCCCGGCAGCCGAGCCCTCGTCGAAGAAAAGGTCCCCGGCAGCCGAGCCCTCGTCGAAGAAAAGGTCCCCGGCAGCCGAGCCCTCGTCGAAGAAAAGGTCCCCGGCAGCCGAGCCCTCGTCGAAGAAAAGGTCCCCGGCAGCCGAGCCCTCGTCGAAGAAAAGGTCCCCGGCAGCCGAGCCCTCGTCGAATATTTTTTCTTCGGCAGCCGAGCCCTCGTCGAAGAAAAGGTCCCCGGCAGCCGAGCCCTCGTCGAATATTTTTTCTTCGGCAGCCGAGCCCTCGTCGAAGAAAAGGTCCCCGGCAGCCGAGCCCTCGTCGAAGAAAAGGTCCCCGGCAGCCGAGCCCTCGTCGAATATTTTTTCTTCGGCAGCCGAGCCCTCGTCGAAGAAAAGGTCCCCGGCAGCCGAGCCCTCGTCGAATATTTTTTCTTCGGCAGCCGAGCCCTCGTCGAAGAAAAGGTCCCCGGCAGCCGAGCCCTCGTCGAAGAAAAGGTCCCCGGCAGCCGAGCCCTCGTCGAATATTTTTTCTTCGGCAGCCGAGCCCTCGTCGAAGAAAAGGTCCCCGGCAGCCGAGCCCTCGTCGAATATTTTTTCTTCGGCAGCCGAGCCCTCGTCGAAGAAAAGGTCCCCGGCAGCCGAGCCCTCGTCGAATATTTTTTCTTCGGCAGCCGAGCCCTCGTCGAAGAAAAGGTCCCCGGCAGCCGAGCCCTCGTCGAAGAAAAGGTCCCCGGCAGCCGAGCCCTCGTCGAATATTTTTTCTTCGGCAGCCGAGCCCTCGTCGAATATTTTTTCTTCGGCAGCCGAGCCCTCGTCGAAGAAAAGGTCCCCGGCAGCCGAGCCCTCGTCAAAGAAAAGGTCCCCGGCAGCCGAGCCCTCGTCGAATATTTTTTCTTCGGCAGCCGAGCCCTCGTCGAAGAAAAGGTCCCCGGCAGCCGAGCCCTCGTCGAATATTTTTTCTTCGGCAGCCGAGCCCTCGTCGAAGAAAAGGTCCCCGGCAGCCGAGCCCTCGTCGAAGAAAAGGTCCCCGGCAGCCGAGCCCTCGTCGAAGAAAAGGTCCCCGGCAGCCGAGCCCTCGTCGAAGAAAAGGTCCCCGACAGCCGAGCCCTCGTCGAATATTTTTTCTTCGGCAGCCGAGCCCTCGTCGAAGAAAAGGTCCCCGGCAGCCGAGCCCTCGTCGAATATTTTTTCTTCGGCAGCCGAGCCCTCGTCGAAGAAAAGGTCCCCGGCAGCCGAGCCCTCGTCGAATATTTTTTCTTCGGCAGCCGAGCCCTCGTCGAAGAAAAGGTCCCCGGCAGCCGAGCCCTCGTCGAATATTTTTTCTTCGGCAGCCGAGCCCTCGTCGAAGAAAAGGTCCCCGGCAGCCGAGCCCTCGTCGAAGAAAAGGTCCCCGGCAGCCGAGCCCTCGTCGAATATTTTTTCTTCGGCAGCCGAGCCCTCGTCGAAGAAAAGGTCCCCGGCAGCCGAGCCCTCGTCGAATATTTTTTCTTCGGCAGCCGAGCCCTCGTCGAAGAAAAGGTCCCCGGCAGCCGAGCCCTCGTCGAATATTTTTTCTTCGGCAGCCGAGCCCTCGTCGAAGAAAAGGTCCCCGGCAGCCGAGCCCTCGTCGAATATTTTTTCTTCGGCAGCCGAGCCCTCGTCGAATATTTTTTCTTCGGCAGCCGAGCCCTCGTCGAAGAAAAGGTCCCCGGCAGCCGAGCCCTCGTCGAATATTTTTTCTTCGGCAGCCGAGCCCTCGTCGAAGAAAAGGTCCCCGGCAGCCGAGCCCTCGTCGAAGAAAAGGTCCCCGGCAGCCGAGCCCTCGTCGAATATTTTTTCTTCGGCAGCCGAGCCCTCGTCGAAGAAAAGGTCCCCGGCAGCCGAGCCCTCGTCGAAGAAAAGGTCCCCGGCAGCCGAGCCCACGTCGAAGAAAAGGTCCCCGGCAGCCGAGCCCTCGTCGAATATTTTTTCTTCGGCAGCCGAGCCCTCGTCGAAGAAAAGGTCCCCGGCAGCCGAGCCCTCGTCGAAGAAAAGGTCCCCGGCAGCCGAGCCCTCGTCGAAGAAAAGGTCCCCGGCAGCCGAGCCCTCGTCGAATATTTTTTCTTCGGCAGCCGAGCCCTCGTCGAAGAAAAGGTCCCCGGCAGCCGAGCCCTCGTCGAATATTTTTTCTTCGGCAGCCGAGCCCTCGTCGAAGAAAAGGTCCCCGGCAGCCGAGCCCTCGTCGAAGAAAAGGTCCCCGGCAGCCGAGCCCTCGTCGAAGAAAAGGTCCCCGGCAGCCGAGCCCTCGTCGAAGAAAAGGTCCCCGGCAGCCGAGCCCTCGTCGAAGAAAAGGTCCCCGGCAGCCGAGCCCTCGTCGAAGAAAAGGTCCCCGGCAGCCGAGCCCTCGTCGAATATTTTTTCTTCGGCAGCCAAGCCCTCGTCGAAGAAAAGGTCCCCGGCAGCCGAGCCCTCGTCGAATATTTTTTCTTCGGCAGCCGAGCCCTCGTCGAAGAAAAGGTCCCCGGCAGCCGAGCCCTCGTCGAAGAAAAGGTCCCCGGCAGCCGAGCCCTCGTCGAAGAAAAGGTCCCCGGCAGCCGAGCCCTCGTCGAAGAAAAGGTCCCCGGCAGCCGAGCCCTCGTCGAAGAAAAGGTCCCCGGCAGCCGAGCCCTCGTCGAAGAAAAGGTCCCCGGCAGCCGAGCCCTCGTCGAAGAAAAGGTCCCCGGCAGCCGAGCCCTCGTCGAAGAAAAGGTCCCCGGCAGCCGAGCCCTCGTCGAATATTTTTTCTTCGGCAGCCGAGCCCTCGTCGAAGAAAAGGTCCTCGGCAGCCGAGCCCTCGTCGAAGAAAAGGTCCCCGGCAGCCGAGCCCTCGTCGAAGAAAAGGTCCCCGGCAGCCGAGCCCTCGTCGAAGAAAAGGTCCCCGGCAGCCGAGCCCTCGTCGAAGAAAAGGTCCCCGGCAGCCGAGCCCTCGTCGAAGAAAAGGTCCCCGGCAGCCGAGCCCTCGTCGAAGAAAAGGTCCCCGGCAGCCGAGCCCTCGTCGAAGAAAAGGTCCCCGGCAGCCGAGCCCTCGTCGAAGAAAAGGTCCCCGGCAGCCGAGCCCTCGTCGAATATTTTTTCTTCGGCAGCCGAGCCCTCGTCGAAGAAAAGGTCCCCGGCAGCCGAGCCCTCGTCGAATATTTTTTCTTCGGCAGCCGAGACCTCGTCGAAGAAAAGGTCCCCGGCAGCCGAGCCCTCGTCGAATATTTTTTCTTCGGCAGCCGAGCCCTCGTCGAAGAAAAGGTCCCCGGCAGCCGAGCCCTCGTCGAATATTTTTTCTTCGGCAGCCGAGACCTCGTCGAAGAAAAGGTCCCCGGCAGCCGAGCCCTCGTCGAATATTTTTTCTTCGGCAGCCGAGACCTCGTCGAAGAAAAGGTCCCCGGCAGCCGAGCCCTCGTCGAATATTTTTTCTTCGGCAGCCGAGCCCTCGTCGAAGAAAAGGTCCCCGGCAGCCGAGCCCTCGTCGAATATTTTTTCTTCGGCAGCCGAGCCCTCGTCGAAGAAAAGGTCCCCGGCAGCCGAGCCCTCGTCGAAGAAAAGGTCCCCGGCAGCCGAGCCCTCGTCGAAGAAAAGGTCCCCGGCAGCCGAGCCCTCGTCGAAGAAAAGGTCCCCGGCAGCCGAGCCCTCGTCGAAGAAAAGGTCCCCGGCAGCCGAGCCCTCGTCGAAGAAAAGGTCCCCGGCAGCCGAGCCCTCGTCGAAGAAAAGGTCCCCGGCAGCCGAGCCCTCGTCGAAGAAAAGGTCCCCGGCAGCCGAGCCCTCGTCGAAGAAAAGGTCCCCGGCAGCCGAGCCCTCGTCGAATATTTTTTCTTCGGCAGCCGAGCCCTCGTCGAAGAAAAGGTCCCCGGCAGCCGAGCCCTCGTCGAATATTTTTTCTTCGGCAGCCGAGCCCTCGTCGAAGAAAAGGTCCCCGGCAGCCGAGCCCTCGTCGAAGAAAAGGTCCCCGGCAGCCGAGCCCTCGTCGAAGAAAAGGTCCCCGGCAGCCGAGCCCTCGTCGAATATTTTTTCTTCGGCAGCCGAGCCCTCGTCGAAGAAAAGGTCCCCGGCAGCCGAGCCCTCGTCGAAGAAAAGGTCCCCGGCAGCCGAGCCCTCGTCGAAGAAAAGGTCCCCGGCAGCCGAGCCCTCGTCGAAGAAAAGGTCCCCGGCAGCCGAGCCCTCGTCGAAGAAAAGGTCCCCGGCAGCCGAGCCCTCGTCGAAGAAAAGGTCCCCGGCAGCCGAGCCCTCGTCGAAGAAAAGGTCCCCGGCAGCCGAGCCCTCGTCGAAGAAAAGGTCCCCGGCAGCCGAGCCCTCGTCGAAGAAAAGGTCCCCGGCAGCCGAGCCCTCGTCGAATATTTTTTCTTCGGCAGCCGAGCCCTCGTCGAAGAAAAGGTCCCCGGCAGCCGAGCCCTCGTCGAATATTTTTTCTTCGGCAGCCGAGCCCTCGTCGAAGAAAAGGTCCCCGGCAGCCGAGCCCTCGTCGAAGAAAAGGTCCCCGGCAGCCGAGCCCTCGTCGAATATTTTTTCTTCGGCAGCCGAGCCCTCGTCGAATATTTTTTCTTCGGCAGCCGAGCCCTCGTCGAA
Organism: Harpia harpyja; assembly: GCF_026419915.1. Lineage (NCBI taxonomy): Eukaryota > Metazoa > Chordata > Aves > Accipitriformes > Accipitridae > Harpia > Harpia harpyja. The sequence goes on from NW_026293340.1 coordinate 27,597, forward strand.
TATTTTTTCTTCGGCAGCCGAGCCCTCGTCGAAGAAAAGGTCCCCGGCAGCCGAGCCCTCGTCGAAGAAAAGGTCCCCGGCAGCCGAGCCCTCGTCGAAGAAAAGGTCCCCGGCAGCCGAGCCCTCGTCGAAGAAAAGGTCCCCGGCAGCCGAGCCCTCGTCGAAGAAAAGGTCCCCGGCAGCCGAGCCCTCGTCGAAGAAAAGGTCCCCGGCAGCCGAGCCCTCGTCGAAGAAAAGGTCCCCGGCAGCCGAGCCCTCGTCGAATATTTTTTCTTCGGCAGCCGAGCCCTCGTCGAAGAAAAGGTCCCCGGCAGCCGAGCCCTCGTCGAAGAAAAGGTCCCCGGCAGCCGAGCCCTCGTCGAAGAAAAGGTCCCCGGCAGCCGAGCCCTCGTCGAAGAAAAGGTCCCCGGCAGCCGAGCCCTCGTCGAATATTTTTTCTTCGGCAGCCGAGCCCTCGTCGAATATTTTTTCTTCGGCAGCCGAGCCCTCGTCGAAGAAAAGGTCCCCGGCAGCCGAGCCCTCGTCGAATATTTTTTCTTCGGCAGCCGAGCCCTCGTCGAATATTTTTTCTTCGGCAGCCGAGCCCTCGTCGAATATTTTTTCTTCGGCAGCCGAGCCCTCGTCGAAGAAAAGGTCCCCGGCAGCCGAGCCCTCGTCGAAGAAAAGGTCCCCGGCAGCCGAGCCCTCGTCGAATATTTTTTCTTCGGCAGCCGAGCCCTCGTCGAAGAAAAGGTCCCCGGCAGCCGAGCCCCTCGTCGAAGAAAAGGTCCCCGGCAGCCGAGCCCTCGTCGAATATTTTTTCTTCGGCAGCCGAGCCCTCGTCGAAGAAAAGGTCCCCGGCAGCCGAGCCCTCGTCGAATATTTTTTCTTCGGCAGCCGAGCCCTCGTCGAAGAAAAGGTCCCCGGCAGCCGAGCCCTCGTCGAAGAAAAGGTCCCCGGCAGCCGAGCCCTCGTCGAAGAAAAGGTCCCCGGCAGCCGAACCCTCGTCGAATATTTTTTCTTCGGCAGCCGAGCCCTCGTCGAAGAAAAGGTCCCCGGCAGCCGAGCCCTCGTCGAAGAAAAGGTCCCCGGCAGCCGAGCCCTCGTCGAAGAAAAGGTCCCCGGCAGCCGAGCCCTCGTCGAAGAAAAGGTCCCCGGCAGCCGAGCCCTCGTCGAATATTTTTTCTTCGGCAGCCGAGCCCTCGTCGAATATTTTTTCTTCGGCAGCCGAGCCCTCGTCGAAGAAAAGGTCCCCGGCAGCCGAGCCCTCGTCGAATATTTTTTCTTCGGCAGCCGAGCCCTCGTCGAATATTTTTTCTTCGGCAGCCGAGCCCTCGTCGAATATTTTTTCTTCGGCAGCCGAGCCCTCGTCGAAGAAAAGGTCCCCGGCAGCCGAGCCCTCGTCGAAGAAAAGGTCCCCGGCAGCCGAGCCCTCGTCGAATATTTTTTCTTCGGCAGCCGAGCCCTCGTCGAAGAAAAGGTCCCCGGCAGCCGAGCCCTCGTCGAAGAAAAGGTCCCCGGCAGCCGAGCCCTCGTCGAATATTTTTTCTTCGGCAGCCGAGCCCTCGTCGAAGAAAAGGTCCCCGGCAGCCGAGCCCTCGTCGAATATTTTTTCTTCGGCAGCCGAGCCCTCGTCGAAGAAAAGGTCCCCGGCAGCCGAGCCCTCGTCGAAGAAAAGGTCCCCGGCAGCCGAGCCCTCGTCGAAGAAAAGGTCCCCGGCAGCCGAGCCCTCGTCGAATATTTTTTCTTCGGCAGCCGAGCCCTCGTCGAATATTTTTTCTTCGGCAGCCGAGCCCTCGTCGAAGAAAAGGTCCCCGGCAGCCGAGCCCTCGTCGAATATTTTTTCTTCGGCAGCCGAGCCCTCGTCGAAGAAAAGGTCCCCGGCAGCCGAGCCCTCGTCGAAGAAAAGGTCCCCGGCAGCCGAGCCCTCGTCGAATATTTTTTCTTCGGCAGCCGAGCCCTCGTCGAATATTTTTTCTTCGGCAGCCGAGCCCTCGTCGAAGAAAAGGTCCCCGGCAGCCGAGCCCTCGTCGAAGAAAAGGTCCCCGGCAGCCGAGCCCTCGTCGAATATTTTTTCTTCGGCAGCCGAGCCCTCGTCGAAGAAAAGGTCCCCGGCAGCCGAGCCCTCGTCGAATATTTTTTCTTCGGCAGCCGAGCCCTCGTCGAAGAAAAGGTCCCCGGCAGCCGAGCCCTCGTCGAATATTTTTTCTTCGGCAGCCGAGCCCTCGTCGAAGAAAAGGTCCCCGGCAGCCGAGCCCTCGTCGAAGAAAAGGTCCCCGGCAGCCGAGCCCTCGTCGAAGAAAAGGTCCCCGGCAGCCGAGCCCTCGTCGAATATTTTTTCTTCGGCAGCCGAGCCCTCGTCGAATATTTTTTCTTCGGCAGCCGAGCCCTCGTCGAAGAAAAGGTCCCCGGCAGCCGAGCCCTCGTCGAATATTTTTTCTTCGGCAGCCGAGCCCTCGTCGAATATTTTTTCTTCGGCAGCCGAGCCCTCGTCGAAGAAAAGGTCCCCGGCAGCCGAGCCCTCGTCGAAGAAAAGGTCCCCGGCAGCCGAGCCCTCGTCGAATATTTTTTCTTCGGCAGCCGAGCCCTCGTCGAATATTTTTTCTTCGGCAGCCGAGCCCTCGTCGAATATTTTTTCTTCGGCAGCCGAGCCCTCGTCGAATATTTTTTCTTCGGCAGCCGAGCCCTCGTCGAAGAAAAGGTCCCCGGCAGCCGAGCCCTCGTCGAAGAAAAGGTCCCCGGCAGCCGAGCCCTCGTCGAAGAAAAGGTCCCCGGCAGCCGAGCCCTCGTCGAAGAAAAGGTCCCCGGCAGCCGAGCCCTCGTCGAAGAAAAGGTCCCCGGCAGCCGAGCCCTCGTCGAATATTTTTTCTTCAGCAGCCGAGCCCTCGTCGAAGAAAAGGTCCCCGGCAGCCGAGCCCTCGTCGAAGAAAAGGTCCCCGGCAGCCGAGCCCTCGTCGAAGAAAAGGTCCCCGGCAGCCGAGCCCTCGTCGAATATTTTTTCTTCGGCAGCCGAGCCCTCGTCGAATATTTTTTCTTCGGCAGCCGAGCCCTCGTCGAATATTTTTTCTTCGGCAGCCGAGCCCTCGTCGAATATTTTTTCTTCGGCAGCCGAGCCCTCGTCGAATATTTTTTCTTCGGCAGCCGAGCCCTCGTCGAAGAAAAGGTCCCCGGCAGCCGAGCCCTCGTCGAAGAAAAGGTCCCCGGCAGCCGAGCCCTCGTCGAAGAAAAGGTCCCCGGCAGCCGAGCCCTCGTCGAAGAAAAGGTCCCCGGCAGCCGAGCCCTCGTCGAAGAAAAGGTCCCCGGCAGCCGAGCCCTCGTCGAAGAAAAGGTCCCCGGCAGCCGAGCCCTCGTCGAAGAAAAGGTCCCCGGCAGCCGAGCCCTCGTCGAATATTTTTTCTTCGGCAGCCGAGCCCTCGTCGAAGAAAAGGTCCCCGGCAGCCGAGCCCTCGTCGAAGAAAAGGTCCCCGGCAGCCGAGCCCTCGTCGAAGAAAAGGTCCCCGGCAGCCGAGCCCTCGTCGAAGAAAAGGTCCCCGGCAGCCGAGCCCTCGTCGAAGAAAAGGTCCCCGGCAGCCGAGCCCTCGTCGAATATTTTTTCTTCGGCAGCCGAGCCCTCGTCGAAGAAAAGGTCCCCGGCAGCCGAGCCCTCGTCGAAGAAAAGGTCCCCGGCAGCCGAGCCCTCGTCGAAGAAAAGGTCCCCGGCAGCCGAGCCCTCGTCGAATATTTTTTCTTCGGCAGCCGAGCCCTCGTCGAATATTTTTTCTTCGGCAGCCGAGCCCTCGTCGAAGAAAAGGTCCCCGGCAGCCGAGCCCTCGTCGAAGAAAAGGTCCCCGGCAGCCGAGCCCTCGTCGAAGAAAAGGTCCCCGGCAGCCGAGCCCTCGTCGAATATTTTTTCTTCGGCAGCCGAGCCCTCGTCGAAGAAAAGGTCCCCGGCAGCCGAGCCCTCGTCGAATATTTTTTCTTCGGCAGCCGAGCCCTCGTCGAAGAAAAGGTCCCCGGCAGCCGAGCCCTCGTCGAATATTTTTTCTTCGGCAGCCGAGCCCTCGTCGAAGAAAAGGTCCCCGGCAGCCGAGCCCTCGTCGAATATTTTTTCTTCGGCAGCCGAGCCCTCGTCGAAGAAAAGGTCCCCGGCAGCCGAGCCCTCGTCGAAGAAAAGGTCCCCGGCAGCCGAGCCCTCGTCGAATATTTTTTCTTCGGCAGCCGAGCCCTCGTCGAATATTTTTTCTTCGGCAGCCGAGCCCTCGTCGAAGAAAAGGTCCCCGGCAGCCGAGCCCTCGTCGAAGAAAAGGTCCCCGGCAGCCGAGCCCTCGTCGAAGAAAAGGTCCCCGGCAGCCGAGCCCTCGTCGAAGAAAAGGTCCCCGGCAGCCGAGCCCTCGTCGAAGAAAAGGTCCCCGGCAGCCGAGCCCTCGTCGAAGAAAAGGTCCCCGGCAGCCGAGCCCTCGTCGAAGAAAAGGTCCCCGGCAGCCGAGCCCTCGTCGAAGAAAAGGTCCCCGGCAGCCGAGCCCTCGTCGAATATTTTTTCTTCGGCAGCCGAGCCCTCGTCGAATATTTTTTCTTCGGCAGCCGAGCCCTCGTCGAAGAAAAGGTCCCCGGCAGCCGAGCCCTCGTCGAAGAAAAGGTCCCCGGCAGACGAGCCCTCGTCGAAGAAAAGGTCCCCGGCAGACGAGCCCTCGTCGAAGAAAAGGTCCCCGGCAGACGAGCCCTCGTCGAAGAAAAGGTCCCCGGCAGACGAGCCCTCGTCGAAGAAAAGGTCCCCGGCAGACGAGCCCTCGTCGAAGAAAAGGTCCCCGGCAGACGAGCCCTCGTCGAAGAAAAGGTCCCCGGCAGACGAGCCCTCGTCGAAGAAAAGGTCCCCGGCAGACGAGCCCTCGTCGAAGAAAAGGTCCCCGGCAGACGAGCCCTCGTCGAAGAAAAGGTCCCCGGCAGACGAGCCCCTCGTCGAAGAAAAGGTCCCCGGCAGACGAGCCCTCGTCGAAGAAAAGGTCCCCCGGCAGCCGAGCCCTCGTCGAAGAAAAGGTCCCCGGCAGACGAGCCCTCGTCGAAGAAAAGGTCCCCGGCAGACGAGCCCTCGTCGAAGAAAAGGTCCCCGGCAGACGAGCCCTCGTCGAAGAAAAGGTCCCCGGCAGACGAGCCCTCGTCGAATATTTTTTCTTCGGCAGACGAGCCCTCGTCGAAGAAAAGGTCCCCGGCAGACGAGCCCTCGTCGAAGAAAAGGTCCCCGGCAGACGAGCCCTCGTCGAAGAAAAGGTCCCCGGCAGACGAGCCCTCGTCGAAGAAAAGGTCCCCGGCAGACGAGCCCTCGTCGAAGAAAAGGTCCCCGGCAGACGAGCCCTCGTCGAAGAAAAGGTCCCCGGCAGACGAGCCCTCGTCGAAGAAAAGGTCCCCGGCAGCCGAGCCCTCGTCGAAGAAAAGGTCCCCGGCAGCCGAGCCCTCGTCGAATATTTTTTCTTCGGCAGCCGAGCCCTCGTCGAAGAAAAGGTCCCCGGCAGCCGAGCCCTCGTCGAAGAAAAGGTCCCCGGCAGCCGAGCCCTCGTCGAATATTTTTTCTTCGGCAGCCGAGCCCTCGTCGAAGAAAAGGTCCCCGGCAGCCGAGCCCTCGTCGAAGAAAAGGTCCCCGGCAGCCGAGCCCTCGTCGAAGAAAAGGTCCCCGGCAGCCGAGCCCTCGTCGAAGAAAAGGTCCCCGGCAGCCGAGCCCTCGTCGAAGAAAAGGTCCCCGGCAGCCGAGCCCTCGTCGAAGAAAAGGTCCCCGGCAGCCGAGCCCTCGTCGAATATTTTTTCTTCGGCAGCCGAGCCCTCGTCGAAGAAAAGGTCCCCGGCAGCCGAGCCCTCGTCGAATATTTTTTCTTCGGCAGCCGAGCCCTCGTCGAATATTTTTTCTTCGGCAGCCGAGCCCTCGTCGAAGAAAAGGTCCCCGGCAGCCGAGCCCTCGTCGAATATTTTTTCTTCGGCAGCCGAGCCCTCGTCGAAGAAAAGGTCCCCGGCAGCCGAGCCCCTCGTCGAAGAAAAGGTCCCCCGGCAGCCGAGCCCTCGTCGAAGAAAAGGTCCCCGGCAGCCGAGCCCTCGTCGAAGAAAAGGTCCCCGGCAGCCGAGCCCTCGTCGAAGAAAAGGTCCCCGGCAGCCGAGCCCTCGTCGAATATTTTTTCTTCGGCAGCCGAGCCCTCGTCGAAGAAAAGGTCCCCGGCAGCCGAGCCCTCGTCGAATATTTTTTCTTCGGCAGCCGAGCCCTCGTCGAAGAAAAGGTCCCCGGCAGCCGAGCCCTCGTCGAATATTTTTTCTTCGGCAGCCGAGCCCTCGTCGAAGAAAAGGTCCCCGGCAGCCGAGCCCTCGTCGAATATTTTTTCTTCGGCAGCCGAGCCCTCGTCGAAGAAAAGGTCCCCGGCAGCCGAGCCCTCGTCGAATATTTTTTCTTCGGCAGCCGAGCCCTCGTCGAAGAAAAGGTCCCCGGCAGCCGAGCCCTCGTCGAAGAAAAGGTCCCCGGCAGCCGAGCCCTCGTCGAATATTTTTTCTTCGGCAGCCGAGCCCTCGTCGAATATTTTTTCTTCGGCAGCCGAGCCCTCGTCGAATATTTTTTCTTCGGCAGCCGAGCCCTCGTCGAAGAAAAGGTCCCCGGCAGCCGAGCCCTCGTCGAAGAAAAGGTCCCCGGCAGCCGAGCCCTCGTCGAAGAAAAGGTCCCCGGCAGCCGAGCCCTCGTCGAAGAAAAGGTCCCCGGCAGCCGAGCCCTCGTCGAAGAAAAGGTCCCCCGGCAGCCGAGCCCTCGTCGAATATTTTTTCTTCGGCAGCCGAGCCCTCGTCGAATATTTTTTCTTCGGCAGCCGAGCCCTCGTCGAATATTTTTTCTTCGGCAGCCGAGCCCTCGTCGAATATTTTTTCTTCGGCAGCCGAGCCCTCGTCGAATATTTTTTCTTCGGCAGCCGAGCCCTCGTCGAATATTTTTTCTTCGGCAGCCGAGCCCTCGTCGAATATTTTTTCTTCGGCAGCCGAGCCCTCGTCGAAGAAAAGGTCCCCGGCAGCCGAGCCCTCGTCGAAGAAAAGGTCCCCGGCAGCCGAGCCCTCGTCGAAGAAAAGGTCCCCGGCAGCCGAGCCCTCGTCGAAGAAAAGGTCCCCGGCAGCCGAGCCCTCGTCGAAGAAAAGGTCCCCGGCAGCCGAGCCCTCGTCGAAGAAAAGGTCCCCGGCAGCCGAGCCCTCGTCGAAGAAAAGGTCCCCGGCAGCCGAGCCCTCGTCGAATATTTTTTCTTCGGCAGCCGAGCCCTCGTCGAAGAAAAGGTCCCCGGCAGCCGAGCCCTCGTCGAAGAAAAGGTCCCCGGCAGCCGAGCCCTCGTCGAAGAAAAGGTCCCCGGCAGCCGAGCCCTCGTCGAAGAAAAGGTCCCCGGCAGCCGAGCCCTCGTCGAAGAAAAGGTCCCCGGCAGCCGAGCCCTCGTCGAATATTTTTTCTTCGGCAGCCGAGCCCTCGTCGAAGAAAAGGTCCCCGGCAGCCGAGCCCTCGTCGAAGAAAAGGTCCCCGGCAGCCGAGCCCTCGTCGAAGAAAAGGTCCCCGGCAGCCGAGCCCTCGTCGAATATTTTTTCTTCGGCAGCCGAGCCCTCGTCGAATATTTTTTCTTCGGCAGCCGAGCCCCTCGTCGAAGAAAAGGTCCCCGGCAGCCGAGCCCTCGTCGAAGAAAAGGTCCCCGGCAGCCGAGCCCTCGTCGAAGAAAAGGTCCCCGGCAGCCGAGCCCTCGTCGAATATTTTTTCTTCGGCAGCCGAGCCCTCGTCGAAGAAAAGGTCCCCGGCAGCCGAGCCCTCGTCGAATATTTTTTCTTCGGCAGCCGAGCCCTCGTCGAAGAAAAGGTCCCCGGCAGCCGAGCCCTCGTCGAATATTTTTTCTTCGGCAGCCGAGCCCTCGTCGAAGAAAAGGTCCCCGGCAGCCGAGCCCTCGTCGAATATTTTTTCTTCGGCAGCCGAGCCCTCGTCGAAGAAAAGGTCCCCGGCAGCCGAGCCCTCGTCGAAGAAAAGGTCCCCGGCAGCCGAGCCCTCGTCGAATATTTTTTCTTCGGCAGCCGAGCCCTCGTCGAATATTTTTTCTTCGGCAGCCGAGCCCTCGTCGAAGAAAAGGTCCCCGGCAGCCGAGCCCTCGTCGAAGAAAAGGTCCCCGGCAGCCGAGCCCTCGTCGAAGAAAAGGTCCCCGGCAGCCGAGCCCTCGTCGAAGAAAAGGTCCCCGGCAGCCGAGCCCTCGTCGAAGAAAAGGTCCCCGGCAGCCGAGCCCTCGTCGAAGAAAAGGTCCCCGGCAGCCGAGCCCTCGTCGAAGAAAAGGTCCCCGGCAGCCGAGCCCTCGTCGAATATTTTTTCTTCGGCAGCCGAGCCCTCGTCGAATATTTTTTCTTCGGCAGCCGAGCCCTCGTCGAAGAAAAGGTCCCCGGCAGCCGAGCCCCTCGTCGAAGAAAAGGTCCCCGGCAGACGAGCCCTCGTCGAAGAAAAGGTCCCCGGCAGACGAGCCCTCGTCGAAGAAAAGGTCCCCGGCAGACGAGCCCTCGTCGAAGAAAAGGTCCCCGGCAGACGAGCCCTCGTCGAAGAAAAGGTCCCCGGCAGACGAGCCCTCGTCGAAGAAAAGGTCCCCGGCAGACGAGCCCTCGTCGAAGAAAAGGTCCCCGGCAGACGAGCCCTCGTCGAAGAAAAGGTCCCCGGCAGACGAGCCCTCGTCGAAGAAAAGGTCCCCGGCAGACGAGCCCTCGTCGAAGAAAAGGTCCCCGGCAGACGAGCCCTCGTCGAAGAAAAGGTCCCCGGCAGCCGAGCCCTCGTCGAAGAAAAGGTCCCCGGCAGACGAGCCCTCGTCGAAGAAAAGGTCCCCGGCAGACGAGCCCTCGTCGAAGAAAAGGTCCCCGGCAGACGAGCCCTCGTCGAAGAAAAGGTCCCCGGCAGACGAGCCCTCGTCGAATATTTTTTCTTCGGCAGACGAGCCCTCGTCGAAGAAAAGGTCCCCGGCAGACGAGCCCTCGTCGAAGAAAAGGTCCCCGGCAGACGAGCCCTCGTCGAAGAAAAGGTCCCCGGCAGACGAGCCCTCGTCGAAGAAAAGGTCCCCGGCAGACGAGCCCTCGTCGAAGAAAAGGTCCCCGGCAGACGAGCCCTCGTCGAAGAAAAGGTCCCCGGCAGACGAGCCCTCGTCGAAGAAAAGGTCCCCGGCAGCCGAGCCCTCGTCGAAGAAAAGGTCCCCGGCAGCCGAGCCCTCGTCGAATATTTTTTCTTCGGCAGCCGAGCCCTCGTCGAAGAAAAGGTCCCCGGCAGCCGAGCCCTCGTCGAAGAAAAGGTCCCCGGCAGCCGAGCCCTCGTCGAATATTTTTTCTTCGGCAGCCGAGCCCTCGTCGAAGAAAAGGTCCCCGGCAGCCGAGCCCTCGTCGAAGAAAAGGTCCCCGGCAGCCGAGCCCTCGTCGAAGAAAAGGTCCCCGGCAGCCGAGCCCTCGTCGAAGAAAAGGTCCCCCGGCAAGCCGAGCCCTCGTCGAAGAAAAGGTCCCCGGCAGCCGAGCCCTCGTCGAAGAAAAGGTCCCCGGCAGCCGAGCCCTCGTCGAATATTTTTTCTTCGGCAGCCGAGCCCTCGTCGAAGAAAAGGTCCCCGGCAGCCGAGCCCTCGTCGAATATTTTTTCTTCGGCAGCCGAGCCCTCGTCGAATATTTTTTCTTCGGCAGCCGAGCCCTCGTCGAAGAAAAGGTCCCCGGCAGCCGAGCCCTCGTCGAATATTTTTTCTTCGGCAGCCGAGCCCCTCGTCGAAGAAAAGGTCCCCGGCAGCCGAGCCCTCGTCGAAGAAAAGGTCCCCGGCAGCCGAGCCCTCGTCGAAGAAAAGGTCCCCGGCAGCCGAGCCCTCGTCGAAGAAAAGGTCCCCGGCAGCCGAGCCCTCGTCGAAGAAAAGGTCCCCGGCAGCCGAGCCCTCGTCGAATATTTTTTCTTCGGCAGCCGAGCCCTCGTCGAAGAAAAGGTCCCCGGCAGCCGAGCCCTCGTCGAATATTTTTTCTTCGGCAGCCGAGCCCTCGTCGAAGAAAAGGTCCCCGGCAGCCGAGCCCTCGTCGAATATTTTTTCTTCGGCAGCCGAGCCCTCGTCGAAGAAAAGGTCCCCGGCAGCCGAGCCCTCGTCGAATATTTTTTCTTCGGCAGCCGAGCCCTCGTCGAAGAAAAGGTCCCCGGCAGCCGAGCCCTCGTCGAATATTTTTTCTTCGGCAGCCGAGCCCTCGTCGAAGAAAAGGTCCCCGGCAGCCGAGCCCTCGTCGAAGAAAAGGTCCCCGGCAGCCGAGCCCTCGTCGAATATTTTTTCTTCGGCAGCCGAGCCCTCGTCGAATATTTTTTCTTCGGCAGCCGAGCCCTCGTCGAATATTTTTTCTTCGGCAGCCGAGCCCTCGTCGAAGAAAAGGTCCCCGGCAGCCGAGCCCTCGTCGAAGAAAAGGTCCCCGGCAGCCGAGCCCTCGTCGAAGAAAAGGTCCCCGGCAGCCGAGCCCTCGTCGAAGAAAAGGTCCCCGGCAGCCGAGCCCTCGTCGAATATTTTTTCTTCGGCAGCCGAGCCCTCGTCGAAGAAAGGTCCCCGGCAGCCGAGCCCTCGTCGAAGAAAAGGTCCCCGGCAGCCGAGCCCTCGTCGAATATTTTTTCTTCGGCAGCCGAGCCCTCGTCGAATATTTTTTCTTCGGCAGCCGAGCCCTCGTCGAAGAAAAGGTCCCCGGCAGCCGAGCCCTCGTCGAAGAAAAGGTCCCCGGCAGCCGAGCCCTCGTCGAAGAAAAGGTCCCCGGCAGCCGAGCCCTCGTCGAATATTTTTTCTTCGGCAGCCGAGCCCTCGTCGAAGAAAAGGTCCCCGGCAGCCGAGCCCTCGTCGAATATTTTTTCTTCGGCAGCCGAGCCCTCGTCGAAGAAAAGGTCCCCGGCAGCCGAGCCCTCGTCGAATATTTTTTCTTCGGCAGCCGAGCCCTCGTCGAAGAAAAGGTCCCCGGCAGCCGGAGCCCTCGTCGAATATTTTTTCTTCGGCAGCCGAGCCCTCGTCGAAGAAAAGGTCCCCGGCAGCCGAGCCCTCGTCGAATATTTTTTCTTCGGCAAGCCGAGCCCTCGTCGAATATTTTTTCTTCGGCAGCCGAGCCCTCGTCGAATATTTTTTCTTCGGCAGCCGAGCCCTCGTCGAAGAAAAGGTCCCCGGCAGCCGAGCCCTCGTCGAAGAAAAGGTCCCCGGCAGCCGAGCCCTCGTCGAAGAAAAGGTCCCCGGCAGCCGAGCCCTCGTCGAAGAAAAGGTCCCCGGCAGCCGAGCCCTCGTCGAATATTTTTTCTTCGGCAGCCGAGCCCTCGTCGAATATTTTTTCTTCGGCAGCCGAGCCCTCGTCGAAGAAAAGGTCCCCGGCAGCCGAGCCCTCGTCGAAGAAAAGGTCCCCGGCAGCCGAGCCCTCGTCGAAGAAAAGGTCCCCGGCAGCCGAGCCCTCGTCGAAGAAAAGGTCCCCGGCAGACGAGCCCTCGTCGAAGAAAAGGTCCCCGGCAGCCGAGCCCTCGTCGAAGAAAAGGTCCCCGGCAGCCGAGCCCTCGTCGAAGAAAAGGTCCCCGGCAGCCGAGCCCTCGTCGAAGAAAAGGTCCCCGGCAGCCGAGCCCTCGTCGAAGAAAAGGTCCCCGGCAGCCGAGCCCTCGTCGAAGAAAAGGTCCCCGGCAGACGAGCCCTCGTCGAAGAAAAGGTCCCCGGCAGACGAGCCCTCGTCGAAGAAAAGGTCCCCGGCAGACGAGCCCTCGTCGAAGAAAAGGTCCCCGGCAGACGAGCCCTCGTCGAAGAAAAGGTCCCCGGCAGACGAGCCCTCGTCGAAGAAAAGGTCCCCGGCAGACGAGCCCTCGTCGAAGAAAAGGTCCCCGGCAGACGAGCCCTCGTCGAATATTTTTTCTTCGGCAGCCGAGCCCTCGTCGAAGAAAAGGTCCCCGGCAGACGAGCCCTCGTCGAAGAAAAGGTCCCCGGCAGACGAGCCCTCGTCGAAGAAAAGGTCCCCGGCAGACGAGCCCTCGTCGAAGAAAAGGTCCCCGGCAGACGAGCCCTCGTCGAAGAAAAGGTCCCCGGCAGACGAGCCCTCGTCGAAGAAAAGGTCCCCGGCAGACGAGCCCTCGTCGAAGAAAAGGTCCCCGGCAGACGAGCCCTCGTCGAAGAAAAGGTCCCCGGCAGCCGAGCCCTCGTCGAAGAAAAGGTCCCCGGCAGCCGAGCCCTCGTCGAAGAAAAAGGTCCCCGGCAGCCGAGCCCTCGTCGAAGAAAAGGTCCCCGGCAGCCGAGCCCTCGTCGAAGAAAAGGTCCCCGGCAGCCGAGCCCTCGTCGAATATTTTTTCTTCGGCAGCCGAGCCCTCGTCGAAGAAAAGGTCCCCGGCAGCCGAGCCCTCGTCGAAGAAAAGGTCCCCGGCAGCCGAGCCCTCGTCGAAGAAAAGGTCCCCGGCAGCCGAGCCCTCGTCGAATATTTTTTCTTCGGCAGCCGAGCCCTCGTCGAATATTTTTTCTTCGGCAGCCGAGCCCTCGTCGAAGAAAAGGTCCCCGGCAGCCGAGCCCTCGTCGAAGAAAAGGTCCCCGGCAGCCGAGCCCTCGTCGAAGAAAAGGTCCCCGGCAGCCGAGCCCTCGTCGAAGAAAAGGTCCCCGGCAGCCGAGCCCTCGTCGAATATTTTTTCTTCGGCAGCCGAGCCCTCGTCGAATATTTTTTCTTCGGCAGCCGAGCCCTCGTCGAAGAAAAGGTCCCCGGCAGCCGAGCCCTCGTCGAATATTTTTTCTTCGGCAGCCGAGCCCTCGTCGAAGAAAAGGTCCCCGGCAGCCGAGCCCTCGTCGAAGAAAAGGTCCCCGGCAGCCGAGCCCTCGTCGAAGAAAAGGTCCCCGGCAGCCGAGCCCTCGTCGAAGAAAAGGTCCCCGGCAGCCGAGCCCTCGTCGAAGAAAAGGTCCCCCGGCAGCCGAGCCCTCGTCGAAGAAAAGGTCCCCGGCAGCCGAGCCCTCGTCGAATATTTTTTCTTCGGCAGCCGAGCCCTCGTCGAAGAAAAGGTCCCCGGCAGCCGAGCCCTCGTCGAATATTTTTTCTTCGGCAGCCGAGCCCTCGTCGAAGAAAAGGTCCCCGGCAGCCGAGCCCTCGTCGAATATTTTTTTCTTCGGCAGCCGAGCCCTCGTCGAAGAAAAGGTCCCCGGCAGCCGAGCCCTCGTCGAATATTTTTTCTTCGGCAGCCGAGCCCTCGTCGAAGAAAAGGTCCCCGGCAGCCGAGCCCTCGTCGAATATTTTTTCTTCGGCAGCCGAGCCCTCGTCGAAGAAAAGGTCCCGGCAGACGAGCCCTCGTCGAAGAAAAGGTCCCCGGCAGCCGAGCCCTCGTCGAATATTTTTTCTTCGGCAGCCGAGCCCTCGTCGAATATTTTTTCTTCGGCAGCCGAGCCCTCGTCGAATATTTTTTCTTCGGCAGCCGAGCCCCTCGTCGAAGAAAAGGTCCCCGGCAGCCGAGCCCTCGTCGAAGAAAAGGTCCCCGGCAGCCGAGCCCTCGTCGAATATTTTTTCTTCGGCAGCCGAGCCCTCGTCGAATATTTTTTCTTCGGCAGCCGAGCCCTCGTCGAAGAAAAGGTCCCCGGCAGCCGAGCCCTCGTCGAAGAAAAGGTCCCCGGCAGCCGAGCCCTCGTCGAAGAAAAGGTCCCCGGCAGACGAGCCCTCGTCGAAGAAAAGGTCCCCGGCAGACGAGCCCTCGTCGAAGAAAAGGTCCCCGGCAGACGAGCCCTCGTCGAAGAAAAGGTCCCCGGCAGACGAGCCCTCGTCGAAGAAAAGGTCCCCGGCAGACGAGCCCTCGTCGAAGAAAAGGTCCCCGGCAGACGAGCCCTCGTCGAAGAAAAGGTCCCCGGCAGACGAGCCCTCGTCGAAGAAAAGGTCCCCGGCAGACGAGCCCTCGTCGAAGAAAAGGTCCCCGGCAGACGAGCCCTCGTCGAATATTTTTTCTTCGGCAGCCGAGCCCTCGTCGAAGAAAAGGTCCCCGGCAGACGAGCCCTCGTCGAAGAAAAGGTCCCCGGCAGACGAGCCCTCGTCGAAGAAAAGGTCCCCGGCAGACGAGCCCTCGTCGAAGAAAAGGTCCCCGGCAGACGAGCCCTCGTCGAAGAAAAGGTCCCCGGCAGACGAGCCCTCGTCGAAGAAAAGGTCCCCGGCAGCCGAGCCCTCGTCGAAGAAAAGGTCCCCGGCAGCCGAGCCCTCGTCGAAGAAAAGGTCCCCGGCAGACGAGCCCTCGTCGAAGAAAAGGTCCCCGGCAGCCGAGCCCTCGTCGAAGAAAAGGTCCCCGGCAGCCGAGCCCTCGTCGAAGAAAAGGTCCCCGGCAGACGAGCCCTCGTCGAAGAAAAGGTCCCCGGCAGCCGAGCCCTCGTCGAAGAAAAGGTCCCCGGCAGCCGAGCCCCTCGTCGAAGAAAAGGTCCCCGGCAGCCGAGCCCTCGTCGAAGAAAAGGTCCCCGGCAGCCGAGCCCTCGTCGAATATTTTTTCTTCGGCAGCCGAGCCCTCGTCGAAGAAAAGGTCCCCGGCAGACGAGCCCTCGTCGAAGAAAAGGTCGCCGGCAGACGAGCCCTCGTCGAAGAAAAGGTCCCCGGCAGACGAGCCCTCGTCGAAGAAAAGGTCCCCGGCAGCCGAGCCCTCGTCGAAGAAAAGGTCCCCGGCAGCCGAGCCCTCGTCGAAGAAAAGGTCCCCGGCAGCCGAGCCCTCGTCGAAGAAAAGGTCCCCGGCAGCCGAGCCCTCGTCGAAGAAAAGGTCCCCGGCAGCCGAGCCCTCGTCGAAGAAAAGGTCCCCGGCAGCCGAGCCCTCGTCGAAGAAAAGGTCCCCGGCAGCCGAGCCCTCGTCGAAGAAAAGGTCCCCGGCAGCCGAGCCCTCGTCGAATATTTTTTCTTCGGCAGCCGAGCCCTCGTCGAAGAAAAGGTCCCCGGCAGCCGAGCCCTCGTCGAAGAAAAGGTCCCCGGCAGCCGAGCCCTCGTCGAAGAAAAGGTCCCCGGCAGCCGAGCCCTCGTCGAATATTTTTTCTTCGGCAGCCGAGCCCTCGTCGAATATTTTTTCTTCGGCAGCCGAGCCCTCGTCGAAGAAAAGGTCCCCGGCAGCCGAGCCCTCGTCGAAGAAAAGGTCCCCGGCAGCCGAGCCCTCGTCGAATATTTTTTCTTCGGCAGCCGAGCCCTCGTCGAAGAAAAGGTCCCCGGCAGCCGAGCCCTCGTCGAAGAAAAGGTCCCCGGCAGCCGAGCCCTCGTCGAAGAAAAGGTCCCCGGCAGCCGAGCCCTCGTCGAAGAAAAGGTCCCCGGCAGCCGAGCCCTCGTCGAATATTTTTTCTTCGGCAGCCGAGCCCTCGTCGAATATTTTTTCTTCGGCAGCCGAGCCCTCGTCGAAGAAAAGGTCCCCGGCAGCCGAGCCCTCGTCGAAGAAAAGGTCCCCGGCAGCCGAGCCCTCGTCGAAGAAAAGGTCCCCGGCAGCCGAGCCCTCGTCGAAGAAAAGGTCCCCGGCAGCCGAGCCCTCGTCGAATATTTTTTCTTCGGCAGCCGAGCCCTCGTCGAATATTTTTTCTTCGGCAGCCGAGCCCTCGTCGAAGAAAAGGTCCCCGGCAGCCAAGCCCTCGTCGAATATTTTTTCTTCGGCAGCCGAGCCCTCGTCGAAGAAAAGGTCCCCGGCAGCCGAGCCCTCGTCGAAGAAAAGGTCCCCGGCAGCCGAGCCCTCGTCGAATATTTTTTCTTCGGCAGCCGAGCCCTCGTCGAAGAAAAGGTCCCCGGCAGCCGAGCCCTCGTCGAAGAAAAGGTCCCCGGCAGCCGAGCCCCTCGTCGAAGAAAAGGTCCCCGGCAGCCGAGCCCTCGTCGAAGAAAAGGTCCCCGGCAGCCGAGCCCTCGTCGAAGAAAAGGTCCCCGGCAGCCGAGCCCTCGTCGAAGAAAAGGTCCCCGGCAGCCGAGCCCTCGTCGAATATTTTTTCTTCGGCAGCCGAGCCCTCGTCGAATATTTTTTCTTCGGCAGCCGAGCCTGCGTCGAAGAAAATGTCCCCGGCAGCCGAGCCCTCGTCGAATATTTTTTCTTCGGCAGCCGAGCCCGCGTCGAAGAAAAGGTCCCCGGCAGCCGAGCCCTCGTCGAATATTTTTTCTTCGGCAGCCGAGCCCGCGTCGAAGAAAAGGTCCCCGGCAGCCGAGCCCTCGTCGAATATTTTTTCTTCGGCAGCCGAGCTCGCGTCGAAGAAAAGGTCCCCGGCAGCCGAGCCCTCGTCGAAGAAAAGGTCCCCGGCAGCCGAGCCCTCGTCGAAGAAAAGGTCCCCGGCAGCCGAGCCCTCGTCGAAGAAAAGGTCCCCGGCAGCCGAGCCCTCATCGAAGAAAAGGTCCCCGGCAGCCGAGCCCTCGTCGAAGAAAAGGTCCCCGGCAGCCGAGCCCTCGTCGAATATTTTTTCTTCGGCAGCCGAGCCCTCGTCGAAGAAAAGGTCCCCGGCAGCCGAGCCCTCGTCGAAGAAAAGGTCCCCGGCAGCCGAGCCCTCGTCGAATATTTTTTCTTCGGCAGCCGAGCCCTCGTCGAATTTTTTTCTTCGGCAGCCGAGCCCTCGTCGAAGAAAAGGTCCCCGGCAGCCGAGCCCTCGTCGAAGAAAAGGTCCCCGGCAGCCGAGCCCTCGTCGAAGAAAAGGTCCCCGGCAGCCGAGCCCTCGTCGAATATTTTTTCTTCGGCAGCCGAGCCCTCGTCGAAGAAAAGGGTCCCCGGCAGCCGAGCCCTCGTCGAAGAAAAGGTCCCCGGCAGCCGAGCCCTCGTCGAATATTTTTTCTTCGGCAGCCGAGCCCTCGTCGAAGAAAAGGTCCCCGGCAGCCGAGCCCTCGTCGAAGAAAAGGTCCCCGGCAGCCGAGCCCTCGTCGAAGAAAAGGTCCCCGGCAGCCGAGCCCTCGTCGAAGAAAAGGTCCCCGGCAGCCGAGCCCTCGTCGAAGAAAAGGTCCCCCGGCAGCCGAGCCCTCGTCGAAGAAAAGGTCCCCGGCAGCCGAGCCCTCGTCGAAGAAAAGGTCCCCGGCAGCCGAGCCCTCGTCGAAGAAAAGGTCCCCGGCAGCCGAGCCCTCGTCGAATATTTTTTCTTCGGCAGCCGAGCCCTCGTCGAAGAAAAGGTCCCCGGCAGCCGAGCCCTCGTCGAATATTTTTTCTTCGGCAGCCGAGCCCTCGTCGAAGAAAAGGTCCCCGGCAGCCGAGCCCTCGTCGAATATTTTTTCTTCGGCAGCCGAGCCCTCGTCGAATATTTTTTCTTCGGCAGCCGAGCCCTCGTCGAAGAAAAGGTCCCCGGCAGCCGAGCCCTCGTCGAAGAAAAGGTCCCCGGCAGCCGAGCCCTCGTCGAAGAAAAGGTCCCCGGCAGCCGAGCCCTCGTCGAAGAAAAGGTCCCCGGCAGCCGAGCCCTCGTCGAAGAAAAGGTCCCCGGCAGCCGAGCCCTCGTCGAAGAAAAGGTCCCCGGCAGCCGAGCCCTCGTCGAAGAAAAGGTCCCCGGCAGCCGAGCCCCTCGTCGAAGAAAAGGTCCCCGGCAGCCGAGCCCTCGTCGAATATTTTTTCTTCGGCAGCCGAGCCCTCGTCGAATATTTTTTCTTCGGCAGCCGAGCCCTCGTCGAAGAAAAGGTCCCCGGCAGCCGAGCCCTCGTCGAAGAAAAGGTCCCCGGCAGCCGAGCCCTCGTCGAATATTTTTTCTTCGGCAGCCGAGCCCTCGTC
>NW_026293341.1:0-45138 GCF_026419915.1 Harpia harpyja
TCTTGGACGAGCGGGGAACTTTTTCTCGGCTGCCGGGGGGAACTTTTCTTGGACGAGGGCTCGGCTGCCGGGGAACTTTTCTTGGACGAGGGCTCGGCTGCCGGGGAACTTTTCTTGGACGAGGGCTCGGCTGCCGGGGAACTTTTCTTGGACGAGGGCTCGGCTGCCGGGGAACTTTTCTTGGACGAGGGCTCGGCTGCCGGGGAACTTTTCTTGGACGAGGGCTCGGCTGCCGGGGAACTTTTCTTGGACGAGGGCTCGGCTGCCGGGGAACTTTTCTTGGACGAGGGCTCGGCTGCCGGGGAACTTTTCTTGGACGAGGGCTCGGCTGCCGGGGAACTTTTCTTGGACGAGGGCTCGGCTGCCGGGGAACTTTTCTTGGACGAGGGCTCGGCTGCCGGGGAACTTTTCTTGGACGAGGGCTCGGCTGCCGGGGAACTTTTCTTGGGACGAGGGCTCGGCTGCCGGGGAACTTTTCTTGGACGAGGGCTCGGCTGCCGGGGAACTTTTCTTGGACGAGGGCTCGGCTGCCGGGGAACTTTTCTTGGACGAGGGCTCGGCTGCCGGGGAACTTTTCTTGGACGAGGGCTCGGCTGCCGGGGAACTTTTCTTGGACGAGGGCTCGGCTGCCGGGGAACTTTTCTTGGACGAGGGCTCGGCTGCCGGGGAACTTTTCTTGGACGAGGGCTCGGCTGCCGGGGAACTTTTCTTGGACGAGGGCTCGGCTGCCGGGGGAACTTTTCTTGGACGAGGGCTCGGCTGCCGGGGAACTTTTCTTGGACGAGGGCTCGGCTGCCGGGGAACTTTTCTTGGACGAGGGCTCGGCTGCCGGGGAACTTTTCTTGGACGAGGGCTCGGCTGCCGGGGAACTTTTCTTGGACGAGGGCTCGGCTGCCGGGGAACTTTTCTTGGACGAGGGCTCGGCTGCCGGGGAACTTTTCTTGGACGAGGGCTCGGCTGCCGGGGAACTTTTCTTGGACGAGGGCTCGGCTGCCGGGGAACTTTTCTTGGACGAGGGCTCGGCTGCCGGGGAACTTTTCTTGGACGAGGGCTCGGCTGCCGGGGAACTTTTCTTGGACGAGGGCTCGGCTGCCGGGGAACTTTTCTTGGACGAGGGCTCGGCTGCCGGGGAACTTTTCTTGGACGAGGGCTCGGCTGCCGGGGAACTTTTCTTGGACGAGGGCTCGGCTGCCGGGGAACTTTTCTTGGACGAGGGCTCGGCTGCCGGGGAACTTTTCTTGACGAGGGCTCGGCTGCCGGGGAACTTTTCTTGGACGAGGGCTCGGCTGCCGGGGAACTTTTCTTGGACGAGGGCTCGGCTGCCGGGGAACTTTTCTTGGACGAGGGCTCGGCTGCCGGGGAACTTTTCTTGGACGAGGGCTCGGCTGCCGGGGAACTTTTCTTGGACGAGGGCTCGGCTGCCGGGGAACTTTTCTTGGACGAGGGCTCGGCTGCCGGGGAACTTTTCTTGGACGAGGGCTCGGCTGCCGGGGAACTTTTCTTGGACGAGGGCTCGGCTGCCGGGGAACTTTTCTTGGACGAGGGCTCGGCTGCCGGGGAACTTTTCTTGGACGAGGGCTCGGCTGCCGGGGAACTTTTCTTGGACGAGGGCTCGGCTGCCGGGGAACTTTTCTTGGACGAGGGCTCGGCTGCCGGGGAACTTTTCTTGGACGAGGGCTCGGCTGCCGGGGAACTTTTCTTGGACGAGGGCTCGGCTGCCGGGGAACTTTTCTTGGACGAGGGCTCGGCTGCCGGGGAACTTTTCTTGGACGAGGGCTCGGCTGCCGGGGAACTTTTCTTGGACGAGGGCTCGGCTGCCGGGGAACTTTTCTTGGACGAGGGCTCGGCTGCCGGGGAACTTTTCTTGGACGAGGGCTCGGCTGCCGGGGAACTTTTCTTGGACGAGGGCTCGGCTGCCGGGGAACTTTTCTTGGACGAGGGCTCGGCTGCCGGGGAACTTTTCTTGGACGAGGGCTCGGCTGCCGGGGAACTTTTCTTGGACGAGGGCTCGGCTGCCGGGGAACTTTTCTTGGACGAGGGCTCGGCTGCCGGGGAACTTTTCTTGGACGAGGGCTCGGCTGCCGGGGAACTTTTCTTGGACGAGGGCTCGGCTGCCGGGGAACTTTTTCTTGGACGAGGGCTCGGCTGCCGGGGAACTTTTCTTGGACGAGGGCTCGGCTGCCGGGGAACTTTTCTTGGACGAGGGCTCGGCTGCCGGGGAACTTTTCTTGGACGAGGGCTCGGCTGCCGGGGAACTTTTCTTGGACGAGGGCTCGGCTGCCGGGGAACTTTTCTTGGACGAGGGCTCGGCTGCCGGGGAACTTTTCTTGGACGAGGGCTCGGCTGCCGGGGAACTTTTCTTGGACGAGGGCTCGGCTGCCGGGGAACTTTTCTTGGACGAGGGCTCGGCTGCCGGGGAACTTTTCTTGGACGAGGGCTCGGCTGCCGGGGAACTTTTCTTGGACGAGGGCTCGGCTGCCGGGGAACTTTTCTTGGACGAGGGCTCGGCTGCCGGGGAACTTTTCTTGGACGAGGGCTCGGCTGCCGGGGAACTTTTCTTGGACGAGGGCTCGGCTGCCGGGGAACTTTTCTTGGACGAGGGCTCGGCTGCCGGGGAACTTTTCTTGGACGAGGGCTCGGCTGCCGGGGAACTTTTCTTGGACGAGGGCTCGGCTGCCGGGGAACTTTTCTTGGACGAGGGCTCGGCTGCCGGGGAACTTTTCTTGGACGAGGGCTCGGCTGCCGGGGAACTTTTCTTGGACGAGGGCTCGGCTGCCGGGGAACTTTTCTTGGACGAGGGCTCGGCTGCCGGGGAACTTTTCTTGGACGAGGGCTCGGCTGCCGGGGAACTTTTCTTGGACGAGGGCTCGGCTGCCGGGGAACTTTTCTTGGACGAGGGCTCGGCTGCCGGGGAACTTTTCTTGGACGAGGGCTCGGCTGCCGGGGAACTTTTCTTGGACGAGGGCTCGGCTGCCGGGGAACTTTTCTTGGACGAGGGCTCGGCTGCCGGGGAACTTTTCTTGGACGAGGGCTCGGCTGCCGGGGAACTTTTCTTGGACGAGGGCTCGGCTGCCGGGGAACTTTTCTTGGACGAGGGCTCGGCTGCCGGGGAACTTTTCTTGGACGAGGGCTCGGCTGCCGGGGAACTTTTCTTGGACGAGGGCTCGGCTGCCGGGGAAACTTTTCTTGGACGAGGGCTCGGCTGCCGGGGAACTTTTCTTGGACGAGGGCTCGGCTGCCGGGGAACTTTTCTTGGACGAGGGCTCGGCTGCCGGGGAACTTTTCTTGGACGAGGGCTCGGCTGCCGGGGAACTTTTCTTGGACGAGGGCTCGGCTGCCGAAGAAAAAATTTTCGACGAGGGCTCGGCTGCCGGGGAACTTTTCTTGGACGAGGGCTCGGCTGCCGAAGAAAAAATTTTCGACGAGGGCTCGGCTGCCGAAGAAAAAATTTTCGATGAGGGCTCGGCTGCCGGGGAACTTTTCTTCGACGAGGGCTCGGCTGCCGAAGAAAAAATTTTCGACGAGGGCTCGGCTGCCGGGGAACTTTTCTTGGACGAGGGCTCGGCTGCCGAAGAAAAAATTTTCGACGAGGGCTCGGCTGCCGAAGAAAAAATTTTCGATGAGGGCTCGGCTGCCGGGGAACTTTTCTTCGACGAGGGCTCGGCTGCCGAAGAAAAAATTTTCGACGAGGGCTCGGCTGCCGGGGAACTTTTCTTCGACGAGGGCTCGGCTGCCGAAGAAAAAATTTTCGACGAGGGCTCGGCTGCCGAAGAAAAAATTTTCGACGAGGGCTCGGCTGCCGAAGAAAAAATTTCGACGAGGGCTCGGCTGCCGAAGAAAAAATTTTCGACGAGGGCTCGGCTGCCGAAGAAAAAATTTTCGACGAGGGCTCGGCTGCCGGGGAACTTTTCTTGGACGAGGGCTCGGCTGCCGAAGAAAAAATTTTCGACGAGGGCTCGGCTGCCGAAGAAAAAATTTTCGATGAGGGCTCGGCTGCCGGGGAACTTTTCTTCGACGAGGGCTCGGCTGCCGAAGAAAAAATTTTCGACGAGGGCTCGGCTGCCGGGGAACTATTCTTGGACGAGGGCTCGGCTGCCGAAGAAAAAATTTTCGACGAGGGCTCGGCTGCCGAAGAAAAAATTTTCGATGAGGGCTCGGCTGCCGGGGAACTTTTCTTCGACGAGGGCTCGGCTGCCGAAGAAAAAATTTTCGACGAGGGCTCGGCTGCCCGGGGAACTTTTCTTCGACGAGGGCTCGGCTGCCGAAGAAAAAATTTTCGACGAGGGCTCGGCTGCCGAAGAAAAAATTTTCGACGAGGGCTCGGCTGCCGAAGAAAAAATTTTCGACGAGGGCTCGGCTGCCGAAGAAAAAATTTTCGACGAGGGCTCGGCTGCCGAAGAAAAAATTTTCGACGAGGGCTCGGCTGCCGGGGAACTTTTCTTCGACGAGGGCTCGGCTGCCGAAGAAAAAATTTTCGACGAGGGCTCGGCTGCCGGGGAACTTTTCTTGGACGAGGGCTCGGCTGCCGAAGAAAAAATTTTCGACGAGGGCTCGGCTGCCGAAGAAAAAATTTTCGATGAGGGCTCGGCTGCCGGGGAACTTTTCTTGGACGAGGGCTCGGCTGCCGAAGAAAAAATTTTCGACGAGGGCTCGGCTGCCGGGGAACTTTTCTTGGACGAGGGCTCGGCTGCCGAAGAAAAAATTTTCGACGAGGGCTCGGCTGCCGAAGAAAAAATTTTCGATGAGGGCTCGGCTGCCGGGGAACTTTTCTTCGACGAG
The DNA here is from genome assembly GCF_026419915.1 of Harpia harpyja. Classification (NCBI taxonomy): domain Eukaryota; kingdom Metazoa; phylum Chordata; class Aves; order Accipitriformes; family Accipitridae; genus Harpia; species Harpia harpyja. The sequence goes on from NW_026293341.1 coordinate 4,780, forward strand.
GGCTCGGCTGCCGAAGAAAAAATTTTCGACGAGGGCTCGGCTGCCGGGGAACTTTTCTTGGACGAGGGCTCGGCTGCCGAAGAAAAAATTTTCGACGAGGGCTCGGCTGCCGAAGAAAAAATTTTCGATGAGGGCTCGGCTGCCGGGGAACTTTTCTTCGACGAGGGCTCGGCTGCCGAAGAAAAAAATTTTCGACGAGGGCTCGGCTGCCGGGGAACTTTTCTTCGACGAGGGCTCGGCTGCCGAAGAAAAAATTTTCGACGAGGGCTCGGCTGCCGAAGAAAAAATATTCGACGAGGGCTCGGCTGCCGAAGAAAAAATTTTCGACGAGGGCTCGGCTGCCGAAGAAAAAATTTTCGACGAGGGCTCGGCTGCCGAAGAAAAAATTTTCGACGAGGGCTCGGCTGCCGGGGAACTTTTCTTCGACGAGGGCTCGGCTGCCGAAGAAAAAATTTTCGACGAGGGCTCGGCTGCCGGGGAACTTTTCTTGGACGAGGGCTCGGCTGCCGAAGAAAAAATTTTCGACGAGGGCTCGGCTGCCGAAGAAAAAATTTTCGACGAGGGCTCGGCTGCCGGGGAACTTTTCTTCGACGAGGGCTCGGCTGCCGAAGAAAAAATTTTCGACGAGGGCTCGGCTGCCGGGGAACTTTTCTTGGACGAGGGCTCGGCTGCCGAAGAAAAAATTTTCGACGAGGGCTCGGCTGCCGAAGAAAAAATTTTCGATGAGGGCTCGGCTGCCGGGGAACTTTTCTTCGACGAGGGCTCGGCTGCCGAAGAAAAAATTTTCGACGAGGGCTCGGCTGCCGGGGAACTTTTCTTCGACGAGGGCTCGGCTGCCGAAGAAAAAATTTTCGACGAGGGCTCGGCTGCCGAAGAAAAAATTTTCGACGAGGGCTCGGCTGCCGAAGAAAAAATTTTCGACGAGGGGCCTCGGCTGCCGAAGAAAAAATTTTCGACGAGGGCTCGGCTGCCGAAGAAAAAATTTTCGACGAGGGCTCGGCTGCCGGGGAACTTTTCTTCGACGAGGGCTCGGCTGCCGAAGAAAAAATTTTCGACGAGGGCTCGGCTGCCGGGGAACTTTTCTTGGACGAGGGCTCGGCTGCCGAAGAAAAAATTTTCGACGAGGGCTCGGCTGCCGAAGAAAAAATTTTCGATGAGGGCTCGGCTGCCGGGGAACTTTTCTTCGACGAGGGCTCGGCTGCCGAAGAAAAAATTTTCAACGAGGGCTCGGCTGCCGGGGAACTTTTCTTCGACGAGGGCTCGGCTGCCGAAGAAAAAATTTTCGACGAGGGCTCGGCTGCCGGGGGAACTTTTCTTCGACGAGGGCTCGGCTGCCGAAGAAAAAATTTTCGACGAGGGCTCGGCTGCCGAAGAAAAAATTTTCGACGAGGTCTCGGCTGCCGAAGAAAAAATTTTCGACGAGGGCTCGGCTGCCGGGGAACTTTTCTTCGACGAGGGCTCGGCTGCCGAAGAAAAAATTTTCGACGAGGGCTCGGCTGCCGAAGAAAAACTTTTCGACGAGGGCTCGGCTGCCGAAGAAAAACTTTTCGACGAGGGCTCGGCTGCCGAGGAACTTTTCTTCGACGAGGGCTCGGCTGCCGGGGAACTTTTCTTCGACGAGGGCTCGGCTGCCGAAGAAAAAAATTTTCGACGAGGGCTCGGCTGCCGGGGAACTTTTCTTCGACGAGTGCTCGGCTGCCGAAGAAAAAATTTTCGACGAGGGCTCGGCTGCCGAAGAAAAAATTTTCGACGAGGGCTCGGCTGCCGGGGAACTTTTCTTCGACGAGGGCTCGGCTGCCGAAGAAAAAATTTTCGACGAGGGCTCGGCTGCCGAAGAAAAACTTTTCGACGAGGGCTCGGCTGCCGAAGAAAAACTTTTCGACGAGGGCTCGGCTGCCGAAGAAAAAATTTTCGACGAGGGCTCGGCTGCCGAAGAAAAAATTTTCGACGAGGGCTCGGCTGCCGGGGAACTTTTCTTCGACGAGTGCTCGGCTGCCGAAGAAAAAATTTTCGACGAGGGCTCGGCTGCCGAAGAAAAAATTTTCGACGAGGGCTCGGCTGCCGAGGAACTTTTCTTCGACGAGGGCTCGGCTGCCGAAGAAAAAATTTTCGACGAGGGCTCGGCTGCCGGGGAACTTTTCTTCGACGAGGGCTCGGCTGCCGGGGACCTATTCTTCGACGAGGGCTCGGCTGCCGGGGACATTTTCTTGGACGAGGGCTCGGCTGCCGAAGAAAAAATTTTCGACGAGGGCTCGGCTGCCGGGGAACTTTTCTTGGACGAGGGCTCGGCTGCCGAAGAAAAAATTTTCGACGAGGGCTCGGCTGCCGAAGAAAAAATTTTCGACGAGGGCTCGGCTGCCGAAGAAAAAATTTTCGACGAGGGCTCGGCTGCCGAAGAAAAAATTTTCGACGAGGGCTCGGCTGCCGAAGAAAAAATTTTCGACGAGGGCTCGGCTGCCGGGGAACTTTTCTTCGACGAGGGCTCGGCTGCCGAAGAAAAAATTTTCGACGAGGGCTCGGCTGCCGAAGAAAAACTTTTCGACGAGGGCTCGGCTGCCGAAGAAAAACTTTTCGACGAGGGCTCGGCTGCCGAGGAACTTTTCTTCGACGAGGGCTCGGCTGCCGAAGAAAAAATTTTCGACGAGGGCTCGGCTGCCGGGGAACTTTTCTTCGACGAGTGCTCGGCTGCCAAAGAAAAAATTTTCGACGAGGGCTCGGCTGCCGAAGAAAAAATTTTCGACGAGGGCTCGGCTGCCGAAGAAAAAATTTTCGACGAGGGCTCGGCTGCCGAAGAAAAAATTTTCTTGGACGAGGGCTCGGCTGCCGGGGACCTTTTCTTGGACGAGGGCTCGGCTGCCGAAGAAAAAGTTTTCGACGAGGGCTCGGCTGCCGGGGAACTTTTCTTGGACGAGGGGCTTGGCTGCCGGGGAACTTTTCTTCGACGAGGGCTCGGCTGCCGAAGAAAAAATTTTCGACGAGGGCTCGGCTGCCGGGGAACTTTTCTTGGACGAGGGCTCGGCTGCCGGGGAACTTTTCTTGGACGAGGGCTCGGCTGCCGGGGAACTTTTCTTGGACGAGGGCTCGGCTGCCGGGGAACTTTTCTTGGACGAGGGCTCGGCTGCCGGGGAACTTTTCTTGGACGAGGGCTCGGCTGCCGGGGAACTTTTCTTGGACGAGGGCTCGGCTGCCGGGGAAGTTTTCTTGGACGAGGGCTCGGCTGCCGGGGAACTTTTCTTGGACGAGGGCTCGGCTGCCGAAGAACAAATTTTCGACGAGGGCTCGGCTGCCGAAGAAAAAATTTTCGACGAGGGCTCGGCTGCCGAAGAAAAAATTTTCGACGAGGGCTCGGCTGCTGAGGAACTTTTCTTCGACGAGGGCTCGGCTGCCGGGGAACTTTTCTTCGACGAGGGCTCGGCTGCCGAAGAAAAAATTTTCGACGAGGGCTCGGCTGCCGGGGAACTTTTCTTCGACGAGGGCTCGGCTGCCGAAGAAAAAATTTTCGACGAGGGCTCGGCTGCCGGGGAACTTTTCTTGGACGAGGGCTCGGCTGCCGAAGAAAAAATTTTCGACGAGGGCTCGGCTGCCGAAGAAAAAATTTTCGATGAGGGCTCGGCTGCCGGGGAACTTTTCTTCGACGAGGGCTCGGCTGCCGAAGAAAAAATTTTCAACGAGGGCTCGGCTGCCGGGGAACTTTTCTTCGACGAGGGCTCGGCTGCCGAAGAAAAAATTTTCGACGAGGGCTCGGCTGCCGGGGAACTTTTCTTCGACGAGGGCTCGGCTGCCGAAGAAAAAATTTTCGACGAGGGCTCGGCTGCCGAAGAAAAAATTTTCGACGAGGTCTCGGCTGCCGAAGAAAAAATTTTCGACGAGGGCTCGGCTGCCGGGGAACTTTTCTTCGACGAGGGCTCGGCTGCCGAAGAAAAAATTTTCGACGAGGGCTCGGCTGCCGAAGAAAAACTTTTCGACGAGGGCTCGGCTGCCGAAGAAAAACTTTTCGACGAGGGCTCGGCTGCCGAAGAAAAACTTTTCGACGAGGGCTCGGCTGCCGAGGAACTTTTCTTCGACGAGGGCTCGGCTGCCGGGGAACTTTTCTTCGACGAGGGCTCGGCTGCCGAAGAAAAAATTTTCGACGAGGGCTCGGCTGCCGGGGAACTTTTCTTCGACGAGTGCTCGGCTGCCGAAGAAAAAATTTTCGACGAGGGCTCGGCTGCCGAAGAAAAAATTTTCGACGAGGGCTCGGCTGCCGAAGAAAAAATTTTCGACGAGGGCTCGGCTGCCGGGGAACTTTTCTTCGACGAGGGCTCGGCTGCCGAAGAAAAAATTTTCGACGAGGGCTCGGCTGCCGAAGAAAAACTTTTCGACGAGGGCTCGGCTGCCGAAGAAAAACTTTTCGACGAGGGCTCGGCTGCCGAAGAAAAAATTTTCGACGAGGGCTCGGCTGCCGAAGAAAAAATTTTCGACGAGGGCTCGGCTGCCGAAGAAAAAATTTTCGACGAGGGCTCGGCTGCCGAAGAAAAAATTTTCGACGAGGGCTCGGCTGCCGGGGAACTTTTCTTCGACGAGTGCTCGGCTGCCGAAGAAAAAATTTTAGACGAGGGCTCGGCTGCCGAAGAAAAAATTTTCGACGAGGGCTCGGCTGCCGAGGAACTTTTCTTCGACGAGGGCTCGGCTGCCGAAGAAAAAATTTTCGACGAGGGCTCGGCTGCCGGGGAACTTTTCTTCGACGAGGGCTCGGCTGCCGGGGACCTATTCTTCGACGAGGGCTCGGCTGCCGGGGACATTTTCTTGGACGAGGGCTCGGCTGCCGAAGAAAAAATTTTCGACGAGGGCTCGGCTGCCGGGGAACTTTTCTTGGACGAGGGCTCGGCTGCCGAAGAAAAAATTTTCGACGAGGGCTCGGCTGCCGAAGAAAAAATTTTCGACGAGGGCTCGGCTGCCGAAGAAAAAATTTTCGACGAGGGCTCGGCTGCCGAAGAAAAAATTTTCGACGAGGGCTCGGCTGCCGAAGAAAAAATTTTCGACGAGGGCTCGGCTGCCGGGGAACTTTTCTTCGACGAGGGCTCGGCTGCCGAAGAAAAAATTTTCGACGAGGGCTCGGCTGCCGAAGAAAAACTTTTCGACGAGGGCTCGGCTGCCGAAGAAAAACTTTTCGACGAGGGCTCGGCTGCCGAGGAACTTTTCTTCGACGAGGGCTCGGCTGCCGAAGAAAAAATTTTCGACGAGGGCTCGGCTGCCGGGGAACTTTTCTTCGACGAGTGCTCGGCTGCCAAAGAAAAAATTTTCGACGAGGGCTCGGCTGCCGAAGAAAAAATTTTCGACGAGGGCTCGGCTGCCGAAGAAAAAATTTTCGACGAGGGCTCGGCTGCCGAAGAAAAAATTTTCTTGGACGAGGGCTCGGCTGCCGGGGACCTTTTCTTGGACGAGGGCTCGGCTGCCGAAGAAAAAGTTTTCGACGAGGGCTCGGCTGCCGGGGAACTTTTCTTGGACGAGGGCTTGGCTGCCGGGGAACTTTTCTTCGACGAGGGCTCGGCTGCCGAAGAAAAAATTTTCGACGAGGGCTCGGCTGCCGGGGAACTTTTCTTCGACGAGGGCTCGCCTGCCGGGGAACTTTTCTTCGACGAGGGCTCGGCTGCCGGGGAACTTTTCTTGGACGAGGGCTCGGCTTGCCGGGGAACTTTTCTTGGACGAGGGCTCGGCTGCCGGGGAACTTTTCTTGGACGAGGGCTCGGCTGCCGGGGAACTTTTCTTGGACGAGGGCTCGGCTGCCGGGGAACTTTTCTTGGACGAGGGCTCGGCTGCCGGGGAACTTTTCTTGGACGAGGGCTCGGCTGCCGAAGAAAAAATTTTCGACGAGGGCTCGGCTGCCGAAGAAAAAATTTTCGACGAGGGCTCGGCTGCTGAGGAACTTTTCTTCGACGAGGGCTCGGCTGCCGGGGAACTTTTCTTCGACGAGGGCTCGGCTGCCGAAGAAAAAATTTTCGACGAGGGCTCGGCTGCCGGGGAACTTTTCTTCGACGAGTGCTCGGCTGCCGAAGAAAAAATTTTCGACGAGGGCTCGGCTGCCGAGGAACTTTTCTTCGACGAGGGGCTCGGCTGCCGAGGAACTTTTCTTCGACGAGGGCTCGGCTGCCGAAGAAAAAATTTTCGACGAGGGCTCGGCTGCCGAGGAACTTTTCTTCGACGAGGGCTCGGCTGCCGAAGAAAAAATTTTCGACGAGGGCTCGGCTGCCGGGGAACTTTTCTTCGACGAGCGCTCGGCTGCCGGGGAACTTTTCTTCGACGAGGGCTCGGCTGCCGGGGAACTTTTCTTCGACGAGGGCTCGGCTGCCGGGGAACTTTTCTTGGACGAGGGCTAGGCTGCCGAAGAAAAAGTTTTCGACGAGGGCTCGGCTGCCGGGGAACTTTTCTTGGACGAGGGCTCGGCTGCCGGGGAACTTTTCTTGGACGAGGGCTCGGCTGCCGAAGAACAAATTTTCGACGAGGGCTCGGCTGCCGAAGAAAAAATTTTCGACGAGGGCTCGGCTGCCGAAGAAAAAATTTTCGACGAGGGCTCGGCTGCTGAGGAACTTTTCTTCGACGAGGGCTCGGCTGCCGGGGAACTTTTCTTCGACGAGGGCTCGGCTGCCGAAGAAAAAATATTCGACGAGGGCTCGGCTGCCGGGGAACTTTTCTTCGACGAGTGCTCGGCTGCCGAAGAAAAAATTTTCGACGAGGGCTCGGCTGCCGAAGAAAAAATTTTCGACGAGGGCTCGGCTGCCGAAGAAAAAATTTTCGACGAGGGCTCGGCTGCCGAAGAAAAAATTTTCGACGAGGGCTCGGCTGCCGAGGAACTTTTCTTCGACGAGGGCTCGGCTGCCGAAGAAAAAATTTTCGACGAGGGCTCGGCTGCCGGGGACCTTTTCTTCGACGAGGGCTCGGCTGCCGGGGACCTTTTCTTCGACGAGGGCTCGGCTGCCGGGGACCTTTTCTTGGACGAGGGCTCGGCTGCCGGGGAACTTTTCTTGGACGAGGGCTCGGCTGCCGGGGAACTTTTCTTGGACGAGGGCTCGGCTGCCGGGGAACTTTTCTTCGACGAGGGCTCGGCTGCCGAAGAAAAAATTTTCGACGAGGGCTCGCCTGACGGGGAACTTTTCTTCGACGAGGGCTCGCCTGCCGGGGAACTTTTCTTGGACGAGGGCTCGGCTGCCGGGGAACTTTTCTTGGACGAGGGCTCGGCTGCCGGGGAACTTTTCTTGGACGAGGGCTCGGCTGCCGGGGAACTTTTCTTGGACGAGGGCTCGGCTGCCGGGGAACTTTTCTTGGACGAGATCTCGGCTGCCGTGGAACTTTTCTTGGACGAGGGCTCGGCTGCCGGGGAACTTTTCTTGGACGAGGGCTCGGCTGCCGGGGAACTTTTCTTGGACGAGGGCTCGGCTGCCGAAGAAAAAATTTTCGACGAGGGCTCGGCTGCCGAAGAAAAAATTTTCGATGAGGGCTCGGCTGCCGGGGAACTTTTCTTCGACGAGGGCTCGGCTGCCGAAGAAAAAATTTTCAACGAGGGCTCGGCTGCCGGGGAACTTTTCTTCGACGAGGGCTCGGCTGCCGAAGAAAAAATTTTCGACGAGGGCTCGGCTGCCGAAGAAAAAATTTTCGACGAGGGCTCGGCTGCCGAAGAAAAAATTTTCGACGAGGGCTCGGCTGCCGAAGAAAAAATTTTCGACGAGGGCTCGGCTGCCGAAGAAAAAATTTTCGACGAGGGCTCGGCTGCCGGGGAACTTTTCTTCGACGAGGGCTCGGCTGCCGAAGAAAAAATTTTCGACGAGGGCTCGGCTGCCGAAGAAAAACTTTTCGACGAGGGCTCGGCTGCCGAAGAAAAACTTTTCGACGAGGACTCGGCTGCCGAGGAACTTTTCTTCGACGAGGGCTCGGCTGCCGGGGAACTTTTCTTCGACGAGGGCTCGGCTGCCGGGGAACTTTTCTTCGACGAGGGCTCGGCTGCCGAAGAAAAAATTTTCGACGAGGGCTCGGCTGCCGGGGGAACTTTTCTTCGATGAGTGCTCGGCTGCCGAAGAAAAAATTTTCGACGAGGGCTCGGCTGCCGAAGAAAAAATTTTCGACGAGGGCTCGGCTGCCGGGGAACTTTTCTTCGACGAGGGCTCGGCTGCCGAAGAAAAACTTTTCGACGAGGGCTCGGCTGCCGAAGAAAAACTTTTCGACGAGGGCTCGGCTGCCGAGGAACTTTTCTTCGACGAGGGGCTCGGCTGCCGGGGAACTTTTCTTCGACGAGGGCTCGGCTGCCGAAGAAAAAATTTTCGACGAGGGCTCGGCTGCCGGGGAACTTTTCTTCGACGAGTGCTCGGCTGCCGAAGAAAAAATTTTCGATGAGGGCTCGGCTGCCGAAGAAAAAATTTTCGACGAGGGCTCGGCTGCCGGGGAACTTTTCTTCGACGAGGGCTCGGCTGCCGAAGAAAAACTTTTCGACGAGGGCTCGGCTGCCGAAGAAAAACTTTTCGACGAGGGCTCGGCTGCCGAAGAAAAACTTTTGACGAGGGCTCGGCTGCCGAAGAAAAACTTTTCGACGAGGGCTCGGCTGCCGGGGAACTTTTCTTCGACGAGGTGCTCGGCTGCCGAAGAAAAAATTTTCGACGAGGGGCTCGGCTGCCGAAGAAAAAATTTTCGACGAGGGCTCGGCTGCCGAGGAACTTTTCTTCGACGAGGGCTCGGCTGCCGAAGAAAAAATTTTCGACGAGGGCTCGGCTGCCGGGGAACTTTTCTTCGACGAGGGCTCGGCTGCCGAAGAAAAAATTTTCGACGAGGGCTCGGCTGCCGGGGAACTTTTCTTCGACGAGTGCTCGGCTGCCGAAGAAAAAATTTTCGATGAGGGCTCGGCTGCCGAAGAAAAAATTTTCGACGAGGGCTCGGCTGCCGGGGAACTTTTCTTCGACGAGGGCTCGGCTGCCGAAGAAAAACTTTTCGACGAGGGCTCGGCTGCCGAAGAAAAACTTTTCGACGAGGGCTCGGCTGCCGAAGAAAAACTTTTCGACGAGGGCTCGGCTGCCGAAGAAAAACTTTTCGACGAGGGCTCGGCTGCCGAAGAAAAACTTTTCGACGAGGGCTCGGCTGCCGAAGAAAAAATTTTCGACGAGGGCTCGGCTGCCGGGGAACTTTTCTTCGACGAGTGCTCGGCTGCCGAAGAAAAAATTTTCGACGAGGGCTCGGCTGCCGAAGAAAAAATTTTCGACGAGGGCTCGGCTGCCGAGGACTTTTCTTCGACGAGGGCTCGGCTGCCGAAGAAAAAATTTTCGACGAGGGCTCGGCTGCCGGGGAACTTTTCTTCGACGAGGGCTCGGCTGCCGGGGACCTATTCTTCGACGAGGGCTCGGCTGCCGGGGACATTTTCTTGGACGAGGGCTCGGCTGCCGAAGAAAAAATTTTCGACGAGGGCTCGGCTGCCGGGGAACTTTTCTTGGACGAGGGGCTCGGCTGCCGAAGAAAAAATTTTCGACGAGGGCTCGGCTGCCGAAGAAAAAATTTTCGACGAGGGCTCGGCTGCCGAAGAAAAAATTTTCGACGAGGGCTCGGCTGCCGAAGAAAAAATTTTCGACGAGGGCTCGGCTGCCGAAGAAAAAATTTTCGACGAGGGCTCGGCTGCCGAAGAAAAAATTTTCGACGAGGGCTCGGCTGCCGGGGAACTTTTCTTCGACGAGGGCTCGGCTGCCGAAGAAAAAATTTTCGACGAGGGCTCGGCTGCCGAAGAAAAAATTTTCGACGAGGGCTCGGCTGCCGAAGAAAAACTTTTCGACGAGGGCTCGGCTGCCGAGGAACTTTTCTTCGACGAGGGCTCGGCTGCCGAAGAAAAAATTTTCGACGAGGGCTCGGCTGCCGGGGAACTTTTCTTCGACGAGTGCTCGGCTGCCGAAGAAAAAATTTTCGACGAGGGCTCGGCTGCCGAAGAAAAAATTTTCGACGAGGGCTCGGCTGCCGAAGAAAAAATTTTCGACGAGGGCTCGGCTGCCGGGGACCTTTTCTTCGACGAGGGCTCGGCTGCCGGGGACCTTTTCTTCGACGAGGGGCTCGGCTGCCGGGGACCTTTTCTTGGACGAGGGCTCGGCTGCCGAAGAAAAAGTTTTCGACGAGGGCTCGGCTGCCGGGGAACTTTTCTTGGACGAGGGCTCGGCTGCCGGGGAACTTTTCTTGGACGAGGGCTCGGCTGCCGGGGAACTTTTCTTCGACGAGGGCTCGGCTGCCGAAGAAAAAATTTTCGACGAGGGCTCGCCTGCCGGGGAACTTTTCTTGGACGAGGGCTCGGCTGCCGGGGAACTTTACTTGGACGAGGGCTCGGCTGCCGGGGAACTTTTCTTGGACGAGGGCTCGGCTGCCGGGGAACTTTACTTGGACGAGGGCTCGGCTGCCGGGGAACTTTTCTTGGACGAGGGCTCGGCTGCCGGGGAACTTTTCTTGGACGAGGGCTCGGCTGCCGGGGGAACTTTTCTTGGACGAGGGCTCGGCTGCCGGGGAACTTTTTCTTGGACGAGGGCTCGGCTGCCGGGGAACTTTTCTTGGACGAGGGCTCGGCTGCCGGGGAACTTTTCTTGGACGAGGGCTCGGCTGCCGGGGAAGTTTCTTGGACGAGGGCTCGGCTGCCGGGGAACTTTTCTTGGACGAGGGCTCGGCTGCCGAAGAAAAAATTTTCGACGAGGGCTCGGCTGCCGAAGAAAAAATTTTCGACGAGGGCTCGGCTGCCGAAGAAAAAATTTTCGACGAGGGCTCGGCTGCTGAGGAACTTTTCTTCGACGAGGGGCTCGGCTGCCGGGGGAACTTTTCTTCGACGAGGGCTCGGCTGCCGAAGAAAAAATTTTCGACGAGGGCTCGGCTGCCGGGGAACTTTTCTTCGACGAGTGCTCGGCTGCCGAAGAAAAAATTTTCGACGAGGGCTCGGCTGCCGAAGAAAAAATTTTCGACGAGGGCTCGGCTGCCGAGGAACTTTTCTTCGACGAGGGCTCGGCTGCCGAAGAAAAAATTTTCGACGAGGGCTCGGCTGCCGAGGAACTTTTCTTCGACGAGGGCTCGGCTGCCGAAGAAAAAATTTTCGACGAGGGCTCGGCTGCCGGGGAACTTTTCTTCGACGAGCGCTCGGCTGCCGGGGAACTTTTCTTCGACGAGGGCTCGGCTGCCGGGGGAACTTTTCTTCGACGAGGGCTCGGCTGCCGGGGAACTTTTCTTCGACGAGGGCTCGGCTGCCGGGGAACTTTTCTTCGACGAGGGCTCGGCTGCCGGGGAACTTTTCTTGGACGAGGGCTAGGCTGCCGAAGAAAAAGTTTTCGACGAGGGCTCGGCTGCCGGGGAACTTTTCTTGGACGAGGGCTCGGCTGCCGGGGAACTTTTCTTGGACGAGGGGCTCGGCTGCCGAAGAACAAATTTTCGACGAGGGCTCGGCTGCCGAAGAAAAAATTTTCGACGAGGGCTCGGCTGCCGAAGAAAAAATTTTCGACGAGGGCTCGGCTGCCGAGGAACTTTTCTTCGACGAGGGCTCGGCTGCCGAAGAAAAAATTTTCGACGAGGGCTCGGCTGCCGGGGGACCTTTTCTTCGACGAGGGCTCGGCTGCCGGGGACCTTTTCTTCGACGAGGGCTCGGCTGCCGGGGACCTTTTCTTGGACGAGGGCTCGGCTGCCGAAGAAAAAGTTTTCGACGAGGGCTCGGCTGCCGGGGAACTTTTCTTGAACGAGGGCTCGGCTGCCGGGGAACTTTTCTTGGACGAGGGCTCGGCTGCCGGGGAACTTTTCTTCGACGAGGGGCTCGGCTGCCGAAGAAAAAATTTTCGACGAGGGCTCGCCTGCCGGGGAACTTTTCTTGGACGAGGGCTCGCCTGCCGGGGAACTTTTCTTGGACGAGGGCTCGCCTGCCGGGGGAACTTTTCTTGGACGAGGGCTCGGCTGCCGGGGAACTTTTCTTGGACGAGGGCTCGGCTGCCGAAGAAAAAATTTTCGACGAGGGCTCGGCTGCCGGGGAACTTTTCTTGGACGAGGGCTCGGCTGCCGAAGAAAAAATTTTCGACGAGGGCTCGGCTGCCGAAGAAAAAATTTTCGACGAGGGCTCGGCTGCCGAAGAAAAAATTTTCGACGAGGGCTCGGCTGCCGAAGAAAAAATTTTCGACGAGGGCTCGGCTGCCGAAGAAAAAATTTTCGACGAGGGCTCGGCTGCCGAAGAAAAAATTTTCGACGAGGGCTCGGCTGCCGGGGAACTTTTCTTCGACGAGGGCTCGGCTGCCGAAGAAAAAATTTTCGACGAGGGCTCGGCTGCCGAAGAAAACCTTTTCGACGAGGGCTCGGCTGCCGAAGAAAAACTTTTCGACGAGGGCTCGGCTGCCGAGGAACTTTTCTTCGACGAGGGCTCGGCTGCCGAAGAAAAAATTTTCGACGAGGGCTCGGCTGCCGGGGGAACTTTTCTTCGACGAGTGCTCGGCTGCCGAAGAAAAAATTTTCGACGAGGGCTCGGCTGCCGAAGAAAAAATTTTCGACGAGGGCTCGGCTGCCGAAGAAAAAATTTTCGACGAGGGCTCGGCTGCCGGGGACCTTTTCTTCGACGAGGGCTCGGCTGCCGGGGACCTTTTCTTCGACGAGGGCTCGGCTGCCGGGGACCTTTTCTTCGACGAGGGCTCGGCTGCCGGGGACCTTTTCTTGGACGAGGGCTCGGCTGCCGAAGAAAAAGTTTTCGACGAGGGCTCGGCTGCCGGGGAACTTTTCTTGGACGAGGGCTCGGCTGCCGGGGAACTTTTCTTGGACGAGGGCTCGGCTGCCGGGGAACTTTTCTTCGACGAGGGCTCGGCTGCCGAAGAAAAAATTTTCGACGAGGGCTCGCCTGCCGGGGAACTTTTCTTGGACGAGGGCTCGCCTGCCGGGGAACTTTTCTTGGACGAGGGCTCGCCTGCCGGGGAACTTTTCTTGGACGAGGGCTCGGCTGCCGGGGAACTTTTCTTGGACGAGGGCTCGGCTGCCGGGGAACTTTTCTTGGACGAGGGCTCGGCTGCCGGGGAACTTTTCTTGGACGAGGGCTCGGCTGCCGGGGAACTTTTCTTGGACGAGGGCTCGGCTGCCGGGGAACTTTTCTTGGACGAGGGCTCGGCTGCCGGGGAACTTTTCTTGGACGAGGGCTCGGCTGCCGGGGAACTTTTCTTGGACGAGGGCTCGGCTGCCGGGGAACTTTTCTTGGACGAGGGCTCGGCTGCCGGGGAACTTTTCTTGGACGAGGGCTCGGCTGCCGGGGAACTTTTCTTGGACGAGGGCTCGGCTGCCGGGGAACTTTTCTTGGACGAGGGCTCGGCTGCCTGGGAAGTTTTCTTGGACGAGGGCTCGGCTGCCGGGGAACTTTTCTTGGACGAGGGCTCGGCTGCCGAAGAAAAAATTTTCGACGAGGGCTCGGCTGCCGAAGAAAAAATTTTCGACGAGGGCTCGGCTGCCGAAGAAAAAATTTTCGACGAGGGCTCGGCTGCTGAGGAACTTTTCTTCGACGAGGGGCTCGGCTGCCGGGGAACTTTTCTTCGACGAGGGCTCGGCTGCCGAAGAAAAAATTTTCGACGAGGGCTCGGCTGCCGGGGAACTTTTCTTCGACGAGTGCTCGGCTGCCGAAGAAAAAATTTTCGACGAGGGCTCGGCTGCCGAAGAAAAAATTTTCGACGAGGGCTCGGCTGCCGAGGAACTTTTCTTCGACGAGGGCTCGGCTGCCGAAGAAAAAATTTTCGACGAGGGCTCGGCTGCCGAGGAACTTTTCTTCGACGAGGGCTCGGCTGCCGGGGAACTTTTCTTCGACGAGCGCTCGGCTGCCGAAGAAAAAATTTTCGACGAGGGCTCGGCTGCCGGGGAACTTTTCTTCGACGAGTGCTCGGCTGCCGAAGAAAAAATTTTCGACGAGGGCTCGGCTGCCGAAGAAAAAATTTTCGACGAGGGCTCGGCTGCCGAGGAACTTTTCTTCGACGAGGGCTCGGCTGCCGAAGAAAAAATTTTCGACGAGGGCTCGGCTGCCGAGGAACTTTTCTTCGACGAGGGCTCGGCTGCCGGGGAACTTTTCTTCGACGAGCGCTCGGCTGCCGGGGAACTTTTCTTCGACGAGGGCTCGGCTGCCGGGGAACTTTTCTTCGACGAGGGCTCGGCTGCCGGGGAACTTTTCTTCGACGAGGGCTCGGCTGCCGGGGAACTTTTCTTCGACGAGGGCTCGGCTGCCGGGGAACTTTTCTTCGACGAGGGCTCGGCTGCCGGGGAACTTTTCTTCGACGAGGGCTCGGCTGCCGGGGAACTTTTCTTCGACGAGGGCTCGGCTGCCGGGGAACTTTTCTTCGACGAGGGCTCGGCTGCCGGGGAACTTTTCTTGGACGAGGGCTCGGCTGCCGAAGAAAAAGTTTTCGACGAGGGCTCGGCTGCCGGGGAACTTTTCTTGGACGAGGGCTCGGCTGCCGGGGAACTTTTCTTGGACGAGGGCTCGGCTGCCGGGGAACTTTTCTTGGACGAGGGCTCGGCTGCCGAAGAACAAATTTTCGACGAGGTCTCGGCTGCCGAAGAAAAAATTTTCGACGAGGGCTCGGCTGCCGAAGAAAAAATTTTCGACGAGGGCTCGGCTGCCGAGGAACTTTTCTTCGACGAGGGCTCGGCTGCCGAAGAAAAAATTTTCGACGAGGGCTCGGCTGCCGGGGACCTTTTCTTCGACGAGGGCTCGGCTGCCGGGGACCTTTTCTTCGACGAGGGCTCGGCTGCCGGGGACCTTTTCTTGGACGAGGGCTCGGCTGCCGAAGAAAAAGTTTTCGACGAGGGCTCGGCTGCCGGGGAACTTTTCTTGGACGAGGGCTCGGCTGCCGGGGAACTTTTCTTGGACGAGGGCTCGGCTGCCGGGGAACTTTTCTTCGACGAGGGCTCGGCTGCCGAAGAAAAAATTTTCGACGAGGGCTCGCCTGCCGGGGAACTTTTCTTGGACGAGGGCTCGCCTGCCGGGGAACTTTTCTTGGACGAGGGCTCGCCTGCCGGGGAACTTTTCTTGGACGAGGGCTCGGCTGCCGGGGAACTTTTCTTGGACGAGGGCTCGGCTGCCGGGGAACTTTTCTTGGACGAGGGCTCGGCTGCCGGGGAACTTTTCTTGGACGAGGGCTCGGCTGCCGGGGAACTTTTCTTGGACGAGGGCTCGGCTGCCGGGGGAACTTTTCTTGGACGAGGGCTCGGCTGCCGAAGAAAAAATTTTCGACGAGGGCTCGGCTGCCGAAGAAAAAATTTTCGACGAGGGCTCGGCTGCCGAAGAAAAAATTTTCGACGAGGGCTCGGCTGCCGAAGAAAAAATTTTCGACGAGGGCTCGGCTGCCGGGGAACTTTTCTTGGACGAGGGCTCGGCTGCCGGGGAACTTTTCTTGGACGAGGGCTCGGCTGCCGGGGAACTTTTCTTGGACGAGGGCTCGGCTGCCGGGGAACTTTTCTTGGACGAGGGCTCGGCTGCCGGGGAACTTTTCTTCGACGAGGGCTCGGCTGCCGAAGAAAAAATTTTCGACGAGGGCTCGGCTGCCGAAGAAAAAATTTTCGACGAGGGCTCGGCTGCCGAGGAACTTTTCTTCGACGAGGGCTCGGCTGCCGAAGAAAAAATTTTCGACGAGGGCTCGGCTGCCGAGGAACTTTTCTTCGACGAGGGCTCGGCTGCCGAAGAAAAAATTTTCGACGAGGGCTCGGCTGCCGGGGAACTTTTCTTCGACGAGCGCTCGGCTGCCGGGGAACTTTTCTTCGACGAGGGCTCGGCTGCCGGGGAACTTTTCTTCGACGAGGGCTCGGCTGCCGGGGAACTTTTCTTCGACGAGGGCTCGGCTGCCGGGGAACTTTTCTTGGACGAGGGCTAGGCTGCCGAAGAAAAAGTTTTCGACGAGGGCTCGGCTGCCGGGGAACTTTTCTTGGACGAGGGCTCGGCTGCCGGGGAACTTTTCTTGGACGAGGGCTCGGCTGCCGAAGAACAAATTTTCGACGAGGGCTCGGCTGCCGAAGAAAAAATTTTCGACGAGGGCTCGGCTGCCGAAGAAAAAATTTTCGACGAGGGCTCGGCTGCTGAGGAACTTTTCTTCGACGAGGGCTCGGCTGCCGGGGAACTTTTCTTCGACGAGGGCTCGGCTGCCAAAGAAAAAATATTCGACGAGGGCTCGGCTGCCGGGGAACTTTTCTTCGACGAGTGCTCGGCTGCCGAAGAAAAAATTTTCGACGAGGGCTCGGCTGCCGAAGAAAAAATTTTCGACGAGGGCTCGGCTGCCGAAGAAAAAATTTTCGACGAGGGCTCGGCTGCCAAGGAACTTCTCTTCGACGAGGGCTCGGCTGCCGAAGAAAAAATTTTCGACGAGGGCTCGGCTGCCGGGGAACTTTTCTTGGACGAGGGCTCGGCTGCCGGGGAACTTTTCTTCGACGAGGGCTCGGCTGCCGGGGAACTTTT
This sequence comes from Harpia harpyja, assembly GCF_026419915.1. Lineage (NCBI taxonomy): Eukaryota > Metazoa > Chordata > Aves > Accipitriformes > Accipitridae > Harpia > Harpia harpyja. Next base: position 21,200 of record NW_026293341.1, read on the forward strand.
CTTGGACGAGGGCTCGGCTGCCGGGGTACTTTTCTTGGACGAGGGCTCGGCTGCCGGGGAACTTTTCTTCGACGAGGGCTCGGCTGCCGAAGAAAAAATTTTCGACGAGGGCTCGGCTGCCGGGGAACTTTTCTTGGACGAGGGCTCGGCTGCCGAAGAAAAAATTTTCGACGAGGGCTCGGCTGCCGGGGAACTTTTCTTGGACGAGGGCTCGGCTGCCGGGGAACTTTTCTTGGACGAGGGCTCGGCTGCCGGGGAACTTTTCTTGGACGAGGGCTCGGCTGCCGGGGAACTTTTCTTGGACGAGGGCTCGGCTGCCGGGGAACTTTTCTTGGACGAGGGCTCGGCTGCCGGGGAACTTTTCTTGGACGAGGGCTCGGCTGCCGGGGAACTTTTCTTGGACGAGGGCTCGGCTGCCGGGGAACTTTTCTTGGACGAGGGCTCGGCTGCCGGGGAACTTTTCTTGGACGAGGGCTCGGCTGCCGGGGAACTTTTCTTGGACGAGGGCTCGGCTGCCGAAGAACAAATTTTCGACGAGGGCTCGGCTGCCGAAGAAAAAATATTCGACGAGGGCTCGGCTGCCGAATAACAAATTTTCGACGAGGGCTCGGCTGCCGAAGAAAAAATATTCGACGAGGGCTCGGCTGCCGAAGAAAAAATATTCGACGAGGGCTCGGCTGCCGAAGAACAAATTTTCGACGAGGGCTCGGCTGCCGGGTAGCTTTTCTTGGACGAGGGCTAGGCTGCCGAAGAAAAAGTTTTCGACGAGGGCTCGGCTGCCGGGGAACTTTTCTTGGACGAGGGCTCGGCTGCCGGGGAACTTTTCTTGGACGAGGGCTCGGCTGCCGGGGAACTTTTCTTGGACGAGGGCTCGGCTGCCGGGGAACTTTTCTTGGACGAGGGCTCGGCTGCCGGGGAACTTTTCTTGGACGAGGGCTCGGCTGCCGGGGAACTTTTCTTGGACGAGGGCTCGGCTGCCGGGGAACTTTTCTTGGACGAGGGCTCGGCTGCCGAAGAACAAATTTTCGACGAGGGCTCGGCTGCCGAAGAAAAAATATTCGACGAGGGCTCGGCTGCCGAATAACAAATTTTCGACGAGGGCTCGGCTGCCGAAGAAAAAATATTCGACGAGGGCTCGGCTGCCGAAGAACAAATTTTCGACGAGGGCTCGGCTGCCGGGTAGCTTTTCTTGGACGAGGGCTAGGCTGCCGAAGAAAAAGTTTTCGACGAGGGCTCGGCTGCCGGGGAACTTTTCTTGGACGAGGGCTCGGCTGCCGGGGAACTTTTCTTGGACGAGGGCTCGGCTGCCAGGGTACTTTTCTTGGACGAGGGCTCGGCTACCGGGGAACTTTTCTTGGACGAGGGCTCGGCTGCCGGGGAACTTTTCTTCGACGAGGGCTAGGCTGCCGAAGAAAAAGTTTTCGACGAGGGCTCGGCTGCCGGGGTACTTTTCTTGGACGAGGGCTCGGCTGCCGGGGAACTTTTCTTCGACGAGGGCTAGGCTGCCGAAGAAAAAGTTTTCGACGAGGGCTCGGCTGCCGGGGTACTTTTCTTGGACGAGGGCTCGGCTGCCGGGGAACTTTTCTTCGACGAGGGCTCGGCTGCCGGGGACCTTTTCTTGGACGAGGGCTCGGCTGCCGGGGAACTTTTCTTGGACGAGGGCTCGGCTGCCGGGGAACTTTTCTTGGACGAGGGCTCGGCTGCCGGGGAACTTTTCTTGGACGAGGGCTCGGCTGCCGGGGAACTTTTCTTGGACGAGGGCTCGGCTGCCGGGGAACTTTTCTTCGACGAGGGCTCGGCTGCCGGGGAACTTTTCTTGGACGAGGGCTCGGCTGCCGAAGAACAAATTTTCGACGAGGGCTCGGCTGCCGAAGAAAAAATATTCGACGAGGGCTCGGCTGCCGAAGAACAAATTTTCGACGAGGGCTCGGCTGCCGAAGAAAAAATATTCGACGAGGGCTCGGCTGCCGAAGAACAAATTTTCGACGAGGGCTCGGCTGCCGAAGAAAAAATATTCGACGAGGGCTCGGCTGCCGAAGAACAAATTTTCGACGAGGGCTCGGCTGCCGAATAAAAAATATTCGACGAGGGCTCGGCTGCCGAAGAACAAATTTTCGACGAGGGCTCGGCTGCCGGGGAACTTTTCTTGGACGAGGGCTAGGCTGCCGAAGAAAAAGTTTTCGACGAGGGCTCGGCTGCCGGGGAACTTTTCTTGGACGAGGGCTCGGCTGCCGGGGAACTTTTCTTGGACGAGGGCTCGGCTGCCAGGGTACTTTTCTTGGACGAGGGCTCGGCTGCCGGGGAACTTTTCTTGGACGAGGGCTCGGCTGCCGGGGAACTTTTCTTGGACGAGGTCTAGGCTGCCGAAGAAAAAGTTTTCGACGAGGGCTCGGCTGCCGGGGAACTTTTCTTGGACGAGGGCTCGGCTGCCGGGGAACTTTTCTTGGACGAGGGCTCGGCTGCCGGGGTACTTTTCTTGGACGAGGGCTCGGCTGCCGGGGAACTTTTCTTCGACGAGGGCTCGGCTGCCAGGGTACTTTTCTTGGACGAGGGCTCGGCTGCCGGGGAACTTTTCTTGGACGAGGGCTCGGCTGCCGGGGAACTTTTCTTGGACGAGGGCTCGGCTGCCGGGGAACTTTTCTTGGACGAGGGCTCGGCTGCCGGGGAACTTTTCTTGGACGAGGGCTCGGCTGCCGGGGAACTTTTCTTCGACGAGGGCTCGGCTGCCGGGGAACTTTTCTTGGACGAGGGCTCGGCTGCCGAAGAACAAATTTTCGACGAGGGCTCGGCTGCCGAAGAAAAAATATTCGACGAGGGCTCGGCTGCCGAAGAAAAAATATTCGACGAGGGCTCGGCTGCCGAAGAACAAATTTTCGACGAGGGCTCGGCTGCCGAAGAAAAAATATTCGACGAGGGCTCGGCTGCCGAAGAACAAATTTTCGACGAGGGCTCGGCTGCCGGGTAGCTTTTCTTCAAAGAGTTCTCGGCTGCCGAAGAAAAAATATTCGACGAGGGCTCGGCTGCCGAAGAACAAATTTTCGACGAGGGCTCGGCTGCCGGGTAGCTTTTCTTCAAAGAGTTCTCGGCTGCCGAAGAACAAATTTTCGACGAGGGCTCGGCTGCCGGGTAGCTTTTCTTCAAAGAGTTCTCGGCTGCCGAAGAACAAATTTTCGACGAGGGCTCGGCTGCCGGGTAGCTTTTCTTCAAAGAGTTCTCGGCTGCCGAAGAACAAATTTTCGACGAGGGCTCGGCTGCCGGGTAGCTTTTCTTCAAAGAGTTCTCGGCTGCCGAAGAACAAATTTTCGACGAGGGCTCGGCTGCCGGGTAGCTTTTCTTCAAAGAGTTCTCGGCTGCCGAAGAACAAATTTTCGACGAGGGCTCGGCTGCCGGGTAGCTTTTCTTCAAAGAGTTCTCGGCTGCCGAAGAACAAATTTTCGACGAGGGCTCGGCTGCCGGGTAGCTTTTCTTCAAAGAGTTCTCGGCTGCCGAAGAACAAATTTTCGACGAGGGCTCGGCTGCCGGGTAGCTTTTCTTCAAAGAGTTCTCGGCTGCCGAAGAACAAATTTTCGACGAGGGCTCGGCTGCCGGGTAGCTTTTCTTCAAAGAGTTCTCGGCTGCCGAAGAACAAATTTTCGACGAGGGCTCGGCTGCCAGGGACCTTTTCTTCGACGAGGGCTCGGCTGCCGGGGACCTTTTCTTCGACGAGGGCTCGGCTGCCGGGGACCTTTTCTTCGACGAGGGCTCGGCTGCCGGGGACCTTTTCTTCGACGAGGGCTCGGCTGCCGGGGACCTTTTCTTCGACGAGGGCTCGGCTGCCGGGGACCTTTTCTTCGACGAGGGCTCGGCTGCCGGGGACCTTTTCTTCGACGAGGGCTCGGCTGCCGGGGACCTTTTCTTCGACGAGGGCTCGGCTGCCGGGGACCTTTTCTTCGACGAGGGCTCGGCTGCCGGGGACCTTTTCTTCGACGAGGGCTCGGCTGCCGGGGACCTTTTCTTCGACGAGGGCTCGGCTGCCGGGGACCTTTTCTTCGACGAGGGCTCGGCTGCCGGGGACCTTTTCTTGGACGAGGGCTAGGCTGCCGAAGAAAAAGTTTTCGACGAGGGCTCGGCTGCCGGGGAACTTTTCTTGGACGAGGGCTCGGCTGCCGGGGAACTTTTCTTGGACGAGGGCTCGGCTGCCGGGGAACTTTTCTTGGACGAGGGCTCGGCTGCCGGGGAACTTTTCTTGGACGAGGGCTCGGCTGCCGGGGTACTTTTCTTGGACGAGGGCTCGGCTGCCGGGGAACTTTTCTTGGACGAGGGCTCGGCTGCCGGGGAACTTTTCTTGGACGAGGGCTCGGCTGCCGGGGAACTTTTCTTGGACGAGGGCTCGGCTGCCGGGGAACTTTTCTTCGACGAGGGCTCGGCTGCCGGGGAACTTTTCTTGGACGAGGGCTCGGCTGCCGAAGAACAAATTTTCGACGAGGGCTCGGCTGCCGAAGAACAAATATTCGACGAGGGCTCGGCTGCCGAAGAACAAATATTCGACGAGGGCTCGGCTGCCGAAGAACAAATTTTCGACGAGGGCTCGGCTGCCGAAGAAAAAATATTCGACGAGGGCTCGGCTGCCGAAGAACAAATTTTCGACGAGGGCTCGGCTGCCGGGTAGCTTTTCTTCAAAGAGTTCTCGGCTGCCGAAGAAAAAATATTCGACGAGGGCTCGGCTGCCGAAGAACAAATTTTCGACGAGGGCTCGGCTGCCGGGTAGCTTTTCTTCAAAGAGTTCTCGGCTGCCGAAGAACAAATTTTCGACGAGGGCTCGGCTGCCGGGTAGCTTTTCTTCAAAGAGTTCTCGGCTGCCGAAGAACAAATTTTCGACGAGGGCTCGGCTGCCGGGTAGCTTTTCTTCAAAGAGTTCTCGGCTGCCGAAGAACAAATTTTCGACGAGGGCTCGGCTGCCGGGTAGCTTTTCTTCAAAGAGTTCTCGGCTGCCGAAGAACAAATTTTCGACGAGGGCTCGGCTGCCGGGTAGCTTTTCTTCAAAGAGTTCTCGGCTGCCGAAGAACAAATTTTCGACGAGGGCTCGGCTGCCGGGTAGCTTTTCTTCAAAGAGTTCTCGGCTGCCGAAGAACAAATTTTCGACGAGGGCTCGGCTGCCGGGTAGCTTTTCTTCAAAGAGTTCTCGGCTGCCGAAGAACAAATTTTCGACGAGGGCTCGGCTGCCGGGTAGCTTTTCTTCAAAGAGTTCTCGGCTGCCGAAGAACAAATTTTCGACGAGGGCTCGGCTGCCGGGTAGCTTTTCTTCAAAGAGTTCTCGGCTGCCGAAGAACAAATTTTCGACGAGGGCTCGGCTGCCGGGGACCTTTTCTTCGACGAGGGCTCGGCTGCCGGGGACCTTTTCTTCGACGAGGGCTCGGCTGCCGGGGACCTTTTCTTCGACGAGGGCTCGGCTGCCGGGGACCTTTTCTTCGACGAGGGCTCGGCTGCCGGGGACCTTTTCTTCGACGAGGGCTCGGCTGCCGGGGACCTTTTCTTCGACGAGGGCTCGGCTGCCGGGGACCTTTTCTTCGACGAGGGCTCGGCTGCCGGGGACCTTTTCTTCGACGAGGGCTCGGCTGCCGGGGACCTTTTCTTGGACGAGGGCTAGGCTGCCGAAGAAAAAGTTTTCGACGAGGGCTCGGCTGCCGGGGAACTTTTCTTGGACGAGGGCTCGGCTGCCGGGGAACTTTTCTTGGACGAGGGCTCGGCTGCCGGGGAACTTTTCTTGGACGAGGGCTCGGCTGCCGGGGAACTTTTCTTCGACGAGGGCTCGGCTGCCGGGGTACTTTTCTTGGACGAGGGCTCGGCTGCCGGGGAACTTTTCTTGGACGAGGGCTCGGCTGCCGGGGAACTTTTCTTGGACGAGGGCTCGGCTGCCGGGGAACTTTTCTTGGACGAGGGCTCGGCTGCCGGGGAACTTTTCTTCGACGAGGGCTCGGCTGCCGGGGAACTTTTCTTGGACGAGGGCTCGGCTGCCGAAGAACAAATTTTCGACGAGGGCTCGGCTGCCGAAGAACAAATATTCGACGAGGGCTCGGCTGCCGAAGAACAAATATTCGACGAGGGCTCGGCTGCCGAAGAACAAATTTTCGACGAGGGCTCGGCTGCCGAAGAAAAAATATTCGACGAGGGCTCGGCTGCCGAAGAACAAATTTTCGACGAGGGCTCGGCTGCCGGGTAGCTTTTCTTCAAAGAGTTCTCGGCTGCCGAAGAAAAAATATTCGACGAGGGCTCGGCTGCCGAAGAACAAATTTTCGACGAGGGCTCGGCTGCCGGGTAGCTTTTCTTCAAAGAGTTCTCGGCTGCCGAAGAACAAATTTTCGACGAGGGCTCGGCTGCCGGGTAGCTTTTCTTCAAAGAGTTCTCGGCTGCCGAAGAACAAATTTTCGACGAGGGCTCGGCTGCCGGGTAGCTTTTCTTCAAAGAGTTCTCGGCTGCCGAAGAACAAATTTTCGACGAGGGCTCGGCTGCCGGGTAGCTTTTCTTCAAAGAGTTCTCGGCTGCCGAAGAACAAATTTTCGACGAGGGCTCGGCTGCCGGGTAGCTTTTCTTCAAAGAGTTCTCGGCTGCCGAAGAACAAATTTTCGACGAGGGCTCGGCTGCCGGGTAGCTTTTCTTCAAAGAGTTCTCGGCTGCCGAAGAACAAATTTTCGACGAGGGCTCGGCTGCCGGGTAGCTTTTCTTCAAAGAGTTCTCGGCTGCCGAAGAACAAATTTTCGACGAGGGCTCGGCTGCCGGGGACCTTTTCTTCGACGAGGGCTCGGCTGCCGGGGACCTTTTCTTCGACGAGGGCTCGGCTGCCGGGGACCTTTTCTTCGACGAGGGCTCGGCTGCCGGGGACCTTTTCTTCGACGAGGGCTCGGCTGCCGGGGACCTTTTCTTCGACGAGGGCTCGGCTGCCGGGGACCTTTTCTTCGACGAGGGCTCGGCTGCCGGGGACCTTTTCTTCGACGAGGGCTCGGCTGCCGGGGACCTTTTCTTCGACGAGGGCTCGGCTGCCGGGGACCTTTTCTTCGACGAGGGCTCGGCTGCCGGGGACCTTTTCTTCGACGAGGGCTCGGCTGCCGGGGACCTTTTCTTCGACGAGGGCTCGGCTGCCGGGGACCTTTTCTTCGACGAGGGCTCGGCTGCCGGGGACCTTTTCTTCGACGAGGGCTCGGCTGCCGGGGACCTTTTCTTGGACGAGGGCTCGGCTGCCGGGGACCTTTTCTTGGACGAGGGCTCGGCTGCCGGGGACCTTTTCTTGGACGAGGGCTCGGCTGCCGGGGACCTTTTCTTGGACGAGGGCTCGGCTGCCGGGGACCTTTTCTTGGACGAGGGCTCGGCTGCCGGGGACCTTTTCTTGGACGAGGGCTCGGCTGCCGGGGACCTTTTCTTCGACGAGGGCTCGGCTGCCGGGGACCTTTTCTTCGACGAGGGCTCGGCTGCCGGGGACCTTTTCTTCGACGAGGGCTCGGCTGCCGGGGACCTTTTCTTGGACGAGGGCTCGGCTGCCGGGGACCTTTTCTTCGACGAGGGCTCGGCTGCCGGGGACCTTTTCTTGGACGAGGGCTCGGCTGCCGGGGACCTTTTCTTCGACGAGGGCTCGGCTGCCGGGGACCTTTTCTTCGACGAGGGCTCGGCTGCCGGGGACCTTTTCTTCGACGAGGGCTCGGCTGCCGGGGACCTTTTCTTCGACGAGGGCTCGGCTGCCGAAGAAAAAATTTCGAAGAGGGCTCGCTTGCCGAAGAAAAAATTTCGAAGAGGGCTCGGCTGCCGGGGACCTTTTCCTCGACGAGGGCTCGGCTGCCGAAGAAAAAATTTTCGAATTGGGCTCGGCTGCCGAAGAAAAAATTTTCGACGAGGGCTCGGCTGCCGAAGAAAAAATTTCGAAGAGGGCTCGGCTGCCGAAGAAAAAATTTCGAAGAGGGCTCGCTTGCCGAAGAAAAAATTTCGAAGAGGGCTCGCTTGCCGAAGAAAAAATTTTCGACGACTGCTCGGCTGCCGAAGAAAAAATATTCTACAAGGGCTCGGCTGCCAGGGACCTTTTCCTCGACAAGGGCTCGGCTGCCGAAGAAAAAATTTTCAATGAGTGCTTGGCTGCCGGGGACCTTTTCTTCGACGAGGGCTCAGCTGCCGAAGAAAAAATTTTCAACGAGTGCTTGGCTGCCGGGGACCTTTTCTTCGATGAGTGCTCGGCTGCCGAAGAAAAAATCTGACGCGGGCTCTGCTGCTGGGGACCTTTTCTTCAACGAGGGCTCGGCTGCTGAAGAAAAAATTTTCGACGAGGGCTCGGCTGCCGAAGAAAAAATATTGATATGGGCTCAGCTGCCAGGGACATTTTCTTCGACGAGGGCTCGGCTGCCGAAGAAAAAATTTTCAACGAGTGCTTGGCTGCCGGGGACCTTTTCTTCGAGGAGGGCTCGGCTGCCGAAGAAAAAATCTGACGCGGGCTCTGCTGCTGGGGACCTTTTCTTCAACGAGGGCTCGGCTGCTGAAGAAAAAATTTTCGACAAGGGCAAAGCTGCCGAAGAAAAAATACTTGATATGGGCTCAGCTGCCGGGGACCTTTTCTTCGACGAGGGCTCGGCTGCCGAAGAAGAAATTTCGAAGAGGGCTCGGCTGCCGAAGAAGAAATTTCGAAGAGGGCTCGCTTGCCGAAGAAAAAATTTCGAAGAGGGCTCGGCTGCCGGGGACCTTTTCCTCGACGAGGGCTCGGCTGCCGAAGAAAAAATTTTCAACGAGTGCTTGGCTGCCGGGGACCTTTTCTTCGATGAGTGCTCGGCTGCTGAAGAAAAAATCTGACGCGGGCTCTGCTGCTGGGGACCTTTTCTTCAACGAGGGCTCGGCTGCTGAAGAAAAAATTTTCGACGAGGGCTCGGCTGCCGAAGAAAAAATATTGATATGGGCTCAGCTGCCAGGGACATTTTCTTCGACGAGGGCTCGGCTGCCGAAGAAAAAATTTTCAACGAGTGCTTGGCTGCCGGGGACCTTTTCTTCGAGGAGGGCTCGGCTGCCGAAGAAAAAATCTGACGCGGGCTCTGCTGCTGGGGACCTTTTCTTCAACGAGGGCTCGGCTGCTGAAGAAAAAATTTTCGACAAGGGCTAAGCTGCCGAAGAAAAAATACTTGATATGGGCTCAGCTGCCGGGGACCTTTTCTTCGACGAGGGCTCGGCTGCCGAAGAAGAAATTTCGAAGAGGGCTCGGCTGCCGAAGAAGAAATTTCGAAGAGGGCTCGCTTGCCGAAGAAAAAATTTCGAAGAGGGCTCGGCTGCCGGGGACCTTTTCCTCGACGAGGGCTCGGCTGCCGAAGAAAAAATTTTCGACTTGGGCTCGGCTGCCGAAGAAAAAATTTTCGACTTGGGCTCGGCTGCCGAAGAAAAAATTTTCGACTTGGGCTCGGCTGCCGAAGAAAAAATTTTCGACTTGGGCTCGGCTGCGAAGAAAAAATTTTCGACTTGGGCTCGGCTGCCGAAGAAAAAATTTTCGACTTGGGCTCGGCTGCCGAAGAAAAAATTTTCGACTTGGGCTCGGCTGCCGAAGAAAAAATTTTCGATGACTGCTCGGCTGCCGAAGAAAAAATATTCTACAAGGGCTCGGCTGCCGGGGACCTTTTCCTCGACGAGGGCTCGGCTGCCGAAGGAAAAATTTTCGACGAGGGCTCGGCTGCCGAAGAAAAAATTTCGAAGAGGGCTCGCTTGCAGAAGAAAAAATTTTCGACGACGGCTCGGCTGCCGAAGAAAAAATTTCGAAGAGGGCTCGCTTGCAGAAGAAAAAATTTTCGACGAGGGCTCGGCTGCCGAAGAAAAAATTTCGAAGAGGGCTCGGCTGCCGAAGAAAAAATTTTCGACGAGGGCTCGGCTGCCGAAGAAAAAATTTCGAAGAGGGCTCGGCTGCCGAAGAAAAAATTTTCGACGAGGGCTCGGCTGCCGAAGAAAAAATTTTCAGGGAGGGCTCTGCTGCTGGGGACCTTTTCTTCAACGAGGGCTCGTCTGCTGAGGAAGAAATTTTTAACGAGGGCTCGGCTGCCGAAGAAAAAATATTCTACGAGGCCTCGGCTGCCAGGGAAATTTTCTTCTACAAAGGGTCGGCTGACAAAGAAAAAATTTTCGACGAGGGCTCGCCTGCCGAAAAAAAAATTTCGAAGAGGGCTCGGCTTCTGGATAGCTTTTCTTCAACGAGGGCTCAGCTGCCGAAGAAAAAATTTTCGACGAGGGCTCGGCTGACGAAGTATAAATTTTCGACGAGGGCTCGGCTGCCGAAGAAAAAATTTTCGACGAGGGCTCGGCTGCCGGGGACCTTTTCCTCGACGAGGGCTCGGCTGCTGAAGAAAAAATATTCAACGAGGGCTCGGCTGCTCGGACCTTTTCTTCTACGAGGGCTCGTCTGCTGAATAAAACATTTTCGACGAGGGCTCGAATGCCGAAGAAAAAATTTTCGACGAGTCCTCGGCTGCCAGGGACCTTTTCTTCGACGAGGGCTCAGCTGCCGAAGAAAAAATTTTCGACGAGGGCTCGGCTGCCGAACAAAAAATATTCGACTAGATTTCAACTGCCGGTGACCTTTTCTTCGACGAGGGCTCGGCTGTCGAAAAAAAAAATTTCAGGGAGGGCTCGGCTGCCGAAGAAAGAATTTTCGACGAGGGCTCGGCTGCCGGGGTACTTTTCTTGGACGAGGGCTCGGCTGCCGGGGTACTTTTCTTGGACGAGGGCTCGGCTGCCGGGGAACTTTCCTTCGACGAGGGCTCGGCTGCCGGGGTACTTTTCTTGGACGAGGGCTCGGCTGCCGGGGAACTTTTCTTGGACGAGGGCTCGGCTGCCGGGGAACTTTTCTTGGACGAGGGCTCGGCTGCCGGGGAACTTTTCTTCGACGAGGGCTCGGCTGCCGAAGAAAAAATTTTCGACGAGGGCTCGGCTGCCGGGGACCTTTTCTTTGACGAGGGCTCGTCTGCTGAGGAAGAAATTTTTGACGAGGGCTCGGCTGCCGAAGAAAAAATATTCAACGAGGGCTCGTCTGCTGAGGAAGAAATTTTTGACGAGGGCTCGGCTGCCGAGGAACTTTTCTTCGACGAGGGCTCGGCTGCCGGGGAACTTTTCTTCGACGAGGGCTCGTCTGCCGAAGAACTTTTCTTCGACGAGGGCTCGGCTGCCGGGGAACTTTTCTTCGACGAGGGCTCGGCTGCCGAAGAAAAAATTTTCGACGAGGGCTCGGCTGCCGAAGAAAAAATTTTCGACGAGGGCTCGGCTGCCGAAGAAAAAATTTTCGACGAGGGCTCGGCTGCCGAGGAACTTTTCTTCGACGAGGGCTCGGCTGCCGAAGAAAAAATTTTCGACGAGGGCTCGGCTGCCGGGGAACTTTTCTTCGACGAGGGCTCGGCTGCCGGGGAACTTTTCTTGGACGAGGGCTCGGCTGCCGAAGAAAAAGTTTTCGACGAGGGCTCGGCTGCCGGGGAACTTTTCTTGGACGAGGGCTCGGCTGCCGAAGAAAAAGTTTTCGACGAGGGCTCGGCTGCCGGGGAACTTTTCTTGGACGAGGGCTCGGCTGCCGAAGAAAAAGTTTTCGACGAGGGCTCGGCTGCCGGGGAACTTTTCTTGGACGAGGGCTCGGCTGCCGGGGAACTTTTCTTGGACGAGGGCTCGGCTGCCGGGGAACTTTTCTTGGACGAGGGCTCGGCTGCCGGGGAACTTTTCTTGGACGAGGGCTCGGCTGCCGAAGAAAAAATTTTCGACGAGGGCTCGGCTGCCGGGGAACTTTTCTTCGACGAGGGCTCGGCTGCCGGGGAACTTTTCTTGGACGAGGGCTCGGCTGCCGAAGAAAAAGTTTTCGACGAGGGCTCGGCTGCCGGGGAACTTTTCTTGGACGAGGGCTCGGCTGCCGAAGAAAAAATTTTCGACGAGGGCTCGGCTGCCGGGGAACTTTTCTTCGACGAGGGCTCGGCTGCCGGGGAACTTTTCTTGGACGAGGGCTCGGCTGCCGAAGAAAAAGTTTTCGACGAGGGCTCGGCTGCCGGGGAACTTTTCTTGGACGAGGGCTCGGCTGCCGGGGAACTTTTCTTGGACGAGGGCTCGGCTGCCGGGGAACTTTTCTTGGACGAGGGCTCGGCTGCCGGGGAACTTTTCTTGGACGAGGGCTCGGCTGCCGGGGAACTTTTCTTGGACGAGGGCTCGGCTGCCGGGGAACTTTTCTTGGACGAGGGCTCGGCTGCCGGGGAACTTTTCTTGGACGAGGGCTCGGCTGCCGGGGAACTTTTCTTGGACGAGGGCTCGGCTGCCGGGGAACTTTTCTTGGACGAGGGCTCGGCTGCCGGGGAACTTTTCTTGGACGAGGGCTCGGCTGCCGGGGAACTTTTCTTGGACGAGGGCTCGGCTGCCGGGGAACTTTTCTTGGACGAGGGCTCGGCTGCCGGGGAACTTTTCTTGGACGAGGGCTCGGCTGCCGGGGAACTTTTCTTGGACGAGGGCTCGGCTGCCGGGGAACTTTTCTTGGACGAGGGCTCGGCTGCCGGGGAACTTTTCTTGGACGAGGGCTCGGCTGCCGGGGAACTTTTCTTGGACGAGGGCTCGGCTGCCGGGGAACTTTTCTTGGACGAGGGCTCGGCTGCCGGGGAACTTTTCTTGGACGAGGGCTCGGCTGCCGGGGAACTTTTCTTGGACGAGGGCTCGGCTGCCGGGGAACTTTTCTTGGACGAGGGCTCGGCTGCCGGGGAACTTTTCTTGGACGAGGGCTCGGCTGCCGGGGAACTTTTCTTGGACGAGGGCTCGGCTGCCGGGGAACTTTTCTTGGACGAGGGCTCGGCTGCCGAAGAAAAAATTTTCGACGAGGGCTCGGCTGCCGGGGAACTTTTCTTGGACGAGGGCTCGGCTGCCGGGGAACTTTTCTTGGACGAGGGCTCGGCTGCCGGGGAACTTTTCTTGGACGAGGGCTCGGCTGCCGGGGAACTTTTCTTGGACGAGGGCTCGGCTGCCGGGGAACTTTTCTTGGACGAGGGCTCGGCTGCCGGGGAACTTTTCTTGGACGAGGGCTCGGCTGCCGGGGAACTTTTCTTGGACGAGGGCTCGGCTGCCGGGGAACTTTTCTTGGACGAGGGCTCGGCTGCCGGGGAACTTTTCTTGGACGAGGGCTCGGCTGCCGGGGAACTTTTCTTGGACGAGGGCTCGGCTGCCGGGGAACTTTTCTTGGACGAGGGCTCGGCTGCCGGGGAACTTTTCTTGGACGAGGGCTCGGCTGCCGGGGAACTTTTCTTGGACGAGGGCTCGGCTGCCGGGGAACTTTTCTTGGACGAGGGCTCGGCTGCCGGGGAACTTTTCTTGGACGAGGGCTCGGCTGCCGAAGAAAAAATTTTCGACGAGGGCTCGGCTGCCGAAGAAAAAATTTTCGACGAGGGCTCGGCTGCCGGGGAACTTTTCTTGGACGAGGGCTCGGCTGCCGGGGAACTTTTCTTGGACGAGGGCTCGGCTGCCGAAGAAAAAATTTTCGACGAGGGCTCGGCTGCCGGGGAACTTTTCTTGGACGAGGGCTCGGCTGCCGGGGAACTTTTCTTGGACGAGGGCTCGGCTGCCGAAGAAAAAATTTTCGACGAGGGCTCGGCTGCCGGGGAACTTTTCTTGGACGAGGGCTCGGCTGCCGGGGAACTTTTCTTGGACGAGGGCTCGGCTGCCGGGGAACTTTTCTTGGACGAGGGCTCGGCTGCCGGGGAACTTTTCTTGGACGAGGGCTCGGCTGCCGGGGAACTTTTCTTGGACGAGGGCTCGGCTGCCGGGGAACTTTTCTTGGACGAGGGCTCGGCTGCCGGGGAACTTTTCTTGGACGAGGGCTCGGCTGCCGGGGAACTTTTCTTGGACGAGGGCTCGGCTGCCGGGGAACTTTTCTTGGACGAGGGCTCGGCTGCCGAAGAAAAAATTTTCGACGAGGGCTCGGCTGCCGGGGAACTTTTCTTGGACGAGGGCTCGGCTGCCGGGGAACTTTTCTTGGACGAGGGCTCGGCTGCCGGGGAACTTTTCTTGGACGAGGGCTCGGCTGCCGGGGAACTTTTCTTGGACGAGGGCTCGGCTGCCGGGGAACTTTTCTTGGACGAGGGCTCGGCTGCCGGGGAACTTTTCTTGGACGAGGGCTCGGCTGCCGGGGAACTTTTCTTGGACGAGGGCTCGGCTGCCGGGGAACTTTTCTTGGACGAGGGCTCGGCTGCCGGGGAACTTTTCTTGGACGAGGGCTCGGCTGCCGGGGAACTTTTCTTGGACGAGGGGCTCGGCTGCCGGGGAACTTTTCTTGGACGAGGGCTCGGCTGCCGGGGAACTTTTCTTGGACGAGGGCTCGGCTGCCGGGGAACTTTTCTTGGACGAGGGCTCGGCTGCCGAAGAAAAAATTTTCGACGAGGGCTCGGCTGCCGGGGAACTTTTCTTGGACGAGGGCTCGGCTGCCGGGGAACTTTTCTTGGACGAGGGCTCGGCTGCCGGGGAACTTTTCTTGGACGAGGGCTCGGCTGCCGGGGAACTTTTCTTGGACGAGGGCTCGGCTGCCGGGGAACTTTTCTTGGACGAGGGCTCGGCTGCCGGGGGAACTTTTCTTGGACGAGGGCTCGGCTGCCGGGGAACTTTTCTTGGACGAGGGCTCGGCTGCCGGGGAACTTTTCTTGGACGAGGGCTCGGCTGCCGGGGAACTTTTCTTCGACGAGGGCTCGGCTGCCGAAGAAAAAATTTTCGACGAGGGCTCGGCTGCCGAAGAAAAAATTTTCGACGAGGGCTCGGCTGCCGAAGAAAAAATTTTCGACGAGGGCTCGGCTGCCGGGGAACTTTTCTTCGACGAGGGCTCGGCTGCCGAAGAAAAAATTTTCGACGAGGGCTCGGCTGCCGGGGAACTTTTCTTCGACGAGGGCTCGGCTGCCGAAGAAAAAATTTTCGACGAGGGCTCGGCTGCCGGGGAACTTTTCTTGGACGAGGGCTCGGCTGCCGGGGAACTTTTCTTGGACGAGGGCTCGGCTGCCGGGGAACTTTTCTTGGACGAGGGCTCGGCTGCCGGGGAACTTTTCTTGGACGAGGGCTCGGCTGCCGGGGAACTTTTCTTGGACGAGGGCTCGGCTGCCGGGGAACTTTTCTTGGACGAGGGCTCGGCTGCCGGGGGAACTTTTCTTGGACGAGGGCTCGGCTGCCGGGGAACTTTTCTTGGACGAGGGCTCGGCTGCCGGGGGAACTTTTCTTGGACGAGGGCTCGGCTGCCGGGGAACTTTTCTTGGACGAGGGCTCGGCTGCCGGGGAACTTTTCTTGGACGAGGGCTCGGCTGCCGGGGAACTTTTCTTGGACGAGGGCTCGGCTGCCGGGGAACTTTTCTTGGACGAGGGCTCGGCTGCCGGGGAACTTTTCTTGGACGAGGGCTCGGCTGCCGGGGAACTTTTCTTGGACGAGGGCTCGGCTGCCGGGGAACTTTTCTTGGACGAGGGCTCGGCTGCCGGGGAACTTTTCTTGGACGAGGGCTCGGCTGCCGGGGAACTTTTCTTGGACGAGGGCTCGGCTGCCGGGGGAACTTTTCTTGGACGAGGGCTCGGCTGCCGGGGAACTTTTCTTGGACGAGGGCTCGGCTGCCGGGGAACTTTTCTTGGACGAGGGCTCGGCTGCCGAAGAAAAAATTTTCGACGAGGGCTCGGCTGCCGAAGAAAAAATTTTCGACGAGGGCTCGGCTGCCGAAGAAAAAATTTTCGACGAGGGCTCGGCTGCCGGGGAACTTTTCTTGGACGAGGGCTCGGCTGCCGGGGAACTTTTCTTGGACGAGGGCTCGGCTGCCGGGGAACTTTTCTTGGACGAGGGCTCGGCTGCCGGGGAACTTTTCTTGGACGAGGGCTCGGCTGCCGGGGAACTTTTCTTGGACGAGGGCTCGGCTGCCGGGGAACTTTTCTTGGACGAGGGCTCGGCTGCCGGGGAACTTTTCTTGGACGAGGGCTCGGCTGCCGGGGAACTTTTCTTGGACGAGGGCTCGGCTGCCGAAGAAAAAATTTTCGACGAGGGCTCGGCTGCCGAAGAAAAAATTTTCGACGAGGGCTCGGCTGCCGAAGAAAAAATTTTCGACGAGGGCTCGGCTGCCGGGGAACTTTTCTTGGACGAGGGCTCGGCTGCCGGGGAACTTTTCTTGGACGAGGGCTCGGCTGCCGGGGAACTTTTCTTGGACGAGGGCTCGGCTGCCGGGGAACTTTTCTTGGACGAGGGCTCGGCTGCCGGGGAACTTTTCTTGGACGAGGGCTCGGCTGCCGGGGAACTTTTCTTGGACGAGGGCTCGGCTGCCGGGGAACTTTTCTTGGACGAGGGCTCGGCTGCCGGGGAACTTTTCTTGGACGAGGGCTCGGCTGCCGGGGAACTTTTCTTGGACGAGGGCTCGGCTGCCGGGGAACTTTTCTTGGACGAGGGCTCGGCTGCCGGGGAACTTTTCTTGGACGAGGGCTCGGCTGCCGGGGAACTTTTCTTGGACGAGGGCTCGGCTGCCGGGGAACTTTTCTTGGACGAGGGCTCGGCTGCCGGGGAACTTTTCTTGGACGAGGGCTCGGCTGCCGAAGAAAAAATTTTCGACGAGGGCTCGGCTGCCGGGGAACTTTTCTTGGACGAGGGCTCGGCTGCCGGGGAACTTTTCTTGGACGAGGGCTCGGCTGCCGGGGAACTTTTCTTGGACGAGGGCTCGGCTGCCGGGGAACTTTTCTTGGACGAGGGCTCGGCTGCCGGGGAACTTTTCTTGGACGAGGGCTCGGCTGCCGGGGAACTTTTCTTGGACGAGGGCTCGGCTGCCGGGGAACTTTTCTTGGACGAGGGCTCGGCTGCCGAAGAAAAAATTTTCGACGAGGGCTCGGCTGCCGGGGAACTTTTCTTGGACGAGGGCTCGGCTGCCGGGGAACTTTTCTTGGACGAGGGCTCGGCTGCCGGGGAACTTTTCTTGGACGAGGGCTCGGCTGCCGGGGAACTTTTCTTGGACGAGGGCTCGGCTGCCGGGGAACTTTTCTTGGACGAGGGCTCGGCTGCCGGGGAACTTTTCTTGGACGAGGGCTCGGCTGCCGGGGAACTTTTCTTGGACGAGGGCTCGGCTGCCGGGGAACTTTTCTTGGACGAGGGCTCGGCTGCCGGGGAACTTTTCTTGGACGAGGGCTCGGCTGCCGGGGAACTTTTCTTGGACGAGGGCTCGGCTGCCGGGGAACTTTTCTTGGACGAGGGCTCGGCTGCCGGGGAACTTTTCTTGGACGAGGGCTCGGCTGCCGAAGAAAAAATTTTCGACGAGGGGCTCGGCTGCCGGGGAACTTTTCTTGGACGAGGGCTCGGCTGCCGGGGAACTTTTCTTGGACGAGGGCTCGGCTGCCGGGGAACTTTTCTTGGACGAGGGCTCGGCTGCCGGGGAACTTTTCTTGGACGAGGGCTCGGCTGCCGGGGAACTTTTCTTGGACGAGGGCTCGGCTGCCGGGGAACTTTTCTTGGACGAGGGCTCGGCTGCCGGGGAACTTTTCTTGGACGAGGGCTCGGCTGCCGGGGAACTTTTCTTGGACGAGGGCTCGGCTGCCGAAGAAAAAATTTTCGACGAGGGCTCGGCTGCCGAAGAAAAAATTTTCGACGAGGGCTCGGCTGCCGGGGAACTTTTCTTGGACGAGGGCTCGGCTGCCGGGGAACTTTTCTTGGACGAGGGCTCGGCTGCCGGGGAACTTTTCTTGGACGAGGGCTCGGCTGCCGGGGAACTTTTCTTGGACGAGGGCTCGGCTGCCGAAGAAAAAATTTTCGACGAGGGCTCGGCTGCCGGGGAACTTTTCTTGGACGAGGGCTCGGCTGCCGGGGAACTTTTCTTGGACGAGGGCTCGGCTGCCGGGGAACTTTTCTTGGACGAGGGCTCGGCTGCCGGGGAACTTTTCTTGGACGAGGGCTCGGCTGCCGGGGAACTTTTCTTGGACGAGGGCTCGGCTGCCGGGGAACTTTTCTTGGACGAGGGCTCGGCTGCCGGGGAACTTTTCTTGGACGAGGGCTCGGCTGCCGGGGAACTTTTCTTGGACGAGGGCTCGGCTGCCGGGGAACTTTTCTTGGACGAGGGCTCGGCTGCCGGGGAACTTTTCTTGGACGAGGGCTCGGCTGCCGAAGAAAAAATTTTCGACGAGGGCTCGGCTGCCGGGGAACTTTTCTTGGACGAGGGCTCGGCTGCCGGGGAACTTTTCTTGGACGAGGGCTCGGCTGCCGGGGAACTTTTCTTGGACGAGGGCTCGGCTGCCGGGGAACTTTTCTTGGACGAGGGCTCGGCTGCCGGGGAACTTTTCTTGGACGAGGGCTCGGCTGCCGGGGAACTTTTCTTGGACGAGGGCTCGGCTGCCGGGGAACTTTTCTTGGACGAGGGCTCGGCTGCCGGGGAACTTTTCTTGGACGAGGGCTCGGCTGCCGGGGAACTTTTCTTGGACGAGGGCTCGGCTGCCGGGGAACTTTTCTTGGACGAGGGCTCGGCTGCCGGGGAACTTTTCTTGGACGAGGGCTCGGCTGCCGGGGAACTTTTCTTGGACGAGGGCTCGGCTGCCGGGGAACTTTTCTTGGACGAGGGCTCGGCTGCCGAAGAAAAAATATGACGAGGGCTCGGCTGCCGAAGAAAAAATATTCGACGAGGGCTCGGCTGCCGAAGAAAAAATATTCGACGAGGGCTCGGCTGCCGAAGAAAAAATATTCGACGAGGGCTCGGCTGCCGAAGAAAAAATATTCGACGAGGGCTCGGCTGCCGGGGAACTTTTCTTGGACGAGGGCTCGGCTGCCGGGGAACTTTTCTTGGACGAGGGCTCGGCTGCCGGGGAACTTTTCTTGGACGAGGGCTCGGCTGCCGGGGAACTTTTCTTGGACGAGGGCTCGGCTGCCGGGGAACTTTTCTTGGACGAGGGCTCGGCTGCCGGGGAACTTTTCTTGGACGAGGGCTCGGCTGCCGGGGAACTTTTCTTGGACGAGGGCTCGGCTGCCGGGGAACTTTTCTTGGACGAGGGCTCGGCTGCCGGGGAACTTTTCTTGGACGAGGGCTCGGCTGCCGGGGAACTTTTCTTGGACGAGGGCTCGGCTGCCGGGGAACTTTTCTTCGACGAGGGCTCGGCTGCCGGGGAACTTTTCTTCGACGAGGGCTCGGCTGCCGGGGACCTTTTCTTGGACGAGGGCTCGGCTGCCGGGGAACTTTTCTTGGACGAGGGCTCGGCTGCCGGGGAACTTTTCTTGGACGAGGGCTCGGCTGCCGAAGAAAAAATTTTCGACGAGGGCTCGGCTGCCGGGGAACTTTTCTTGGACGAGGGCTCGGCTGCCGGGGAACTTTTCTTGGACGAGGGCTCGGCTGCCGGGGAACTTTTCTTGGACGAGGGCTCGGCTGCCGGGGAACTTTTCTTGGACGAGGGCTCGGCTGCCGGGGAACTTTTCTTGGACGAGGGCTCGGCTGCCGGGGAACTTTTCTTGGACGAGGGCTCGGCTGCCGGGGAACTTTTCTTGGACGAGGGCTCGGCTGCCGGGGAACTTTTCTTGGACGAGGGCTCGGCTGCCGGGGAACTTTTCTTGGACGAGGGCTCGGCTGCCGGGGAACTTTTCTTGGACGAGGGCTCGGCTGCCGGGGAACTTTTCTTGGACGAGGGCTCGGCTGCCGGGGAACTTTTCTTGGACGAGGGCTCGGCTGCCGGGGAACTTTTCTTGGACGAGGGCTCGGCTGCCGGGGAACTTTTCTTGGACGAGGGCTCGGCTGCCGGGGAACTTTTCTTGGACGAGGGCTCGGCTGCCGGGGAACTTTTCTTGGACGAGGGCTCGGCTGCCGGGGAACTTTTCTTGGACGAGGGCTCGGCTGCCGGGGAACTTTTCTTGGACGAGGGCTCGGCTGCCGGGGAACTTTTCTTGGACGAGGGCTCGGCTGCCGGGGAACTTTTCTTGGACGAGGGCTCGGCTGCCGGGGAACTTTTCTTGGACGAGGGCTCGGCTGCCGGGGAACTTTTCTTGGACGAGGGCTCGGCTGCCGGGGAACTTTTCTTGGACGAGGGCTCGGCTGCCGGGGAACTTTTCTTGGACGAGGGCTCGGCTGCCGGGGAACTTTTCTTGGACGAGGGCTCGGCTGCCGGGGAACTTTTCTTGGACGAGGGCTCGGCTGCCGGGGAACTTTTCTTGGACGAGGGCTCGGCTGCCGGGGAACTTTTCTTGGACGAGGGCTCGGCTGCCGGGGAACTTTTCTTGGACGAGGGCTCGGCTGCCGGGGAACTTTTCTTGGACGAGGGCTCGGCTGCCGGGGAACTTTTCTTGGACGAGGGCTCGGCTGCCGGGGAACTTTTCTTGGACGAGGGCTCGGCTGCCGGGGAACTTTTCTTGGACGAGGGCTCGGCTGCCGGGGAACTTTTCTTGGACGAGGGCTCGGCTGCCGGGGAACTTTTCTTGGACGAGGGCTCGGCTGCCGGGGAACTTTTCTTGGACGAGGGCTCGGCTGCCGGGGGAACTTTTCTTGGACGAGGGCTCGGCTGCCGGGGAACTTTTCTTGGACGAGGGCTCGGCTGCCGGGGAACTTTTCTTGGACGAGGGCTCGGCTGCCGGGGAACTTTTCTTGGACGAGGGCTCGGCTGCCGGGGAACTTTTCTTGGACGAGGGCTCGGCTGCCGGGGAACTTTTCTTGGACGAGGGCTCGGCTGCCGGGGAACTTTTCTTGGACGAGGGCTCGGCTGCCGGGGAACTTTTCTTGGACGAGGGCTCGGCTGCCGGGGAACTTTTCTTGGACGAGGGCTCGGCTGCCGGGGAACTTTTCTTGGACGAGGGCTCGGCTGCCGGGGAACTTTTCTTGGACGAGGGCTCGGCTGCCGGGGAACTTTTCTTGGACGAGGGCTCGGCTGCCGGGGAACTTTTCTTGGACGAGGGCTCGGCTGCCGGGGAACTTTTCTTGGACGAGGGCTCGGCTGCCGGGGAACTTTTCTTGGACGAGGGCTCGGCTGCCGGGGAACTTTTCTTGGACGAGGGCTCGGCTGCCGGGGAACTTTTCTTGGACGAGGGCTCGGCTGCCGGGGAACTTTTCTTGGACGAGGGCTCGGCTGCCGGGGAACTTTTCTTGGACGAGGGCTCGGCTGCCGGGGAACTTTTCTTGGACGAGGGCTCGGCTGCCGGGGAACTTTTCTTGGACGAGGGCTCGGCTGCCGGGGAACTTTTCTTGGACGAGGGCTCGGCTGCCGGGAACTTTTCTTGGACGAGGGCTCGGCTGCCGGGGAACTTTTCTTGGACGAGGGCTCGGCTGCCGGGGAACTTTTCTTGGACGAGGGCTCGGCTGCCGGGGAACTTTTCTTGGACGAGGGCTCGGCTGCCGGGGAACTTTTCTTGGACGAGGGCTCGGCTGCCGGGGAACTTTTCTTGGACGAGGGCTCGGCTGCCGGGGAACTTTTCTTGGACGAGGGCTCGGCTGCCGGGGAACTTTTCTTGGACGAGGGCTCGGCTGCCGGGGAACTTTTCTTGGACGAGGGCTCGGCTGCCGGGGAACTTTTCTTGGACGAGGGCTCGGCTGCCGGGGAACTTTTCTTGGACGAGGGCTCGGCTGCCGGGGAACTTTTCTTGGACGAGGGCTCGGCTGCCGGGGAACTTTTCTTGGACGAGGGCTCGGCTGCCGGGGAACTTTTCTTGGACGAGGGCTCGGCTGCCGGGGAACTTTTCTTGGACGAGGGCTCGGCTGCCGGGGAACTTTTCTTGGACGAGGGCTCGGCTGCCGGGGAACTTTTCTTGGACGAGGGCTCGGCTGCCGGGGAACTTTTCTTGGACGAGGGCTCGGCTGCCGGGGAACTTTTCTTGGACGAGGGCTCGGCTGCCGGGGAACTTTTCTTGGACGAGGGCTCGGCTGCCGGGGAACTTTTCTTGGACGAGGGCTCGGCTGCCGGGGAACTTTTCTTGGACGAGGGCTCGGCTGCCGGGGAACTTTTCTTGGACGAGGGCTCGGCTGCCGGGGAACTTTTCTTGGACGAGGGCTCGGCTGCCGAAGAAAAAATTTTCGACGAGGGCTCGGCTGCCGAAGAAAAAATTTTCGACGAGGGCTCGGCTGCCGGGGAACTTTTCTTGGACGAGGGCTCGGCTGCCGGGGAACTTTTCTTGGACGAGGGCTCGGCTGCCGGGGAACTTTTCTTGGACGAGGGCTCGGCTGCCGGGGAACTTTTCTTGGACGAGGGCTCGGCTGCCGGGGAACTTTTCTTGGACGAGGGCTCGGCTGCCGGGGAACTTTTCTTGGACGAGGGCTCGGCTGCCGGGGAACTTTTCTTGGACGAGGGCTCGGCTGCCGGGGAACTTTTCTTGGACGAGGGCTCGGCTGCCGGGGAACTTTTCTTGGACGAGGGCTCGGCTGCCGAAGAAAAAATTTTCGACGAGGGCTCGGCTGCCGAAGAAAAAATTTTCGACGAGGGCTCGGCTGCCGGGGAACTTTTCTTGGACGAGGGCTCGGCTGCCGGGGAACTTTTCTTGGACGAGGGCTCGGCTGCCGGGGAACTTTTCTTCGACGAGGGCTCGGCTGCCGGGGAACTTTTCTTGGACGAGGGCTCGGCTGCCGGGGAACTTTTCTTGGACGAGGGCTCGGCTGCCGGGGAACTTTTCTTGGACGAGGGCTCGGCTGCCGGGGAACTTTTCTTGGACGAGGGCTCGGCTGCCGGGGAACTTTTCTTGGACGAGGGCTCGGCTGCCGGGGAACTTTTCTTGGACGAGGGCTCGGCTGCCGAAGAAAAAATTTTCGACGAGGGCTCGGCTGCCGGGGAACTTTTCTTGGACGAGGGCTCGGCTGCCGGGGAACTTTTCTTGGACGAGGGCTCGGCTGCCGGGGAACTTTTCTTGGACGAGGGCTCGGCTGCCGGGGAACTTTTCTTGGACGAGGGCTCGGCTGCCGGGGAACTTTTCTTGGACGAGGGCTCGGCTGCCGAAGAAAAAATTTTCGACGAGGGCTCGGCTGCCGAAGAAAAAATTTTCGACGAGGGCTCGGCTGCCGAAGAAAAAATTTTCGACGAGGGCTCGGCTGCCGGGGAACTTTTCTTGGACGAGGGCTCGGCTGCCGGGGAACTTTTCTTGGACGAGGGCTCGGCTGCCGGGGAACTTTTCTTCGACGAGGGCTCGGCTGCCGGGGAACTTTTCTTCGACGAGGGCTCGGCTGCCGGGGAACTTTTCTTCGACGAGGGCTCGGCTGCCGAAGAAAAAATTTTCGACGAGGGCTCGGCTGCCGAAGAAAAAATTTTCGACGAGGGCTCGGCTGCCGGGGAACTTTTCTTGGACGAGGGCTCGGCTGCCGAAGAAAAAATTTTCGACGAGGGCTCGGCTGCCGAAGAAAAAATTTTCGACGAGGGCTCGGCTGCCGGGGAACTTTTCTTGGACGAGGGCTCGGCTGCCGGGGAACTTTTCTTGGACGAGGGCTCGGCTGCCGGGGAACTTTTCTTGGACGAGGGCTCGGCTGCCGAAGAAAAAATTTTCGACGAGGGCTCGGCTGCCGGGGAACTTTTCTTGGACGAGGGCTCGGCTGCCGGGGAACTTTTCTTGGACGAGGGCTCGGCTGCCGGGGAACTTTTCTTGGACGAGGGCTCGGCTGCCGGGGAACTTTTCTTCGACGAGGGCTCGGCTGCCGGGGAACTTTTCTTCGACGAGGGCTCGGCTGCCGGGGACCTTTTCTTCGACGAGGGCTCGGCTGCCGAAGAAAAAATTTTCGACGAGGGCTCGGCTGCCGAAGAAAAAATTTTCGACGAGGGCTCGGCTGCCGGGGAACTTTTCTTGGACGAGGGCTCGGCTGCCGAAGAAAAAATTTTCGACGAGGGCTCGGCTGCCGAAGAAAAAATTTTCGACGAGGGCTCGGCTGCCGGGGAACTTTTCTTGGACGAGGGCTCGGCTGCCGGGGAACTTTTCTTGGACGAGGGCTCGGCTGCCGGGGAACTTTTCTTGGACGAGGGCTCGGCTGCCGAAGAAAAAATTTTCGACGAGGGCTCGGCTGCCGGGGAACTTTTCTTGG